>NC_142949.1:22044781-22094781 GCF_046866305.1 Octopus bimaculoides | reverse complement strand
GTGCGTTTTACATACCACTGGCACCGGTGCCAGTTATGTGACACAGGCATTGGCCACAACTATGATTTCAGTCAGCTTGACGAGTCTTCTCAAGCACAGGATATCATCAAAAGGTCTCGGTCACCTGTCATTGCACCTGTGAGGCCCAACGTTCAAAGATCATGATTCACCACCTTGTCCCATGTCTTCCTGGGTCTACCTCTTCCACAGGTTCCCTCCACAGTTAGAGAGCTTCACTTTTTCACACAGCTATCCTTGTCCATCCACTAACAAAACTACCTACATAACTCCCAGCACCATCATTACTACTTCTACTACCCTCCATAAACTAGTGACACACCATCACCAACAGTTGCAATTACCACAACCAGAACAACCAACCACCATAACAACAACAACCAGAACAACTATTAAGAACTGCAACAACCATCATCATCAACAATATTTGTCAATTGCCCACCACCACCACCACCACCACAAACAATAATAACAATATCATTAATAACTTCAGTCCTCACCACCAAGAAACACAGCCGCCACCTTGGCCAGCTGGTTCCACTTTCTCGTAGAATTGGTATTTTGGCATAAAAAAGTTCAACACTTTAGCAATACCTTAACTGTAAAATGCATACCAAGGAGAGAGGCACAGTTCACTGTTGTAGGTTATAAACGAGCTGCACCACTGGTAAGCATTTCATTGGTTAATTAGTACTGACTTCAATTTCAAATATTTAACATATAACTGCATGTATGTGTGTGTGTGTGTGTGTGTGTGTGTGTGTGTGTGTGTGTGTGTGTGTGTGTGTGTGTGTGTGTGTGCGTGCGTGCATGTGTGTATACACAGGGTGTTTGGGCTAAAGTTGACAGTTTTCAAAAAAAGGGAAAAAAAACACTATATCTCATGTGGAAATAAAAGTATTTTAAAGAAACAAAAATTATCAACTACATTATGGCTGGGAGATAACAGTTTATTCAAAGTAACTACCCTCAGCTTCTACCATGGACTCAAGATAGCTCCAGAATCTGGTGCATGCATTTCCCACTGTGTCCCTGGGAAGATCCTCAAACACCTCCTTGATCTTGGCCACTAACTCAACCTTGGTTTTGCAGGCAGAGCCATTGGTGTCTTTCTCAACTATACTCTACACATAATAATTTATCCATGAAACTACAACTGAGGGAATTAAGAGATCAGGAATTGGGGTTGGTGAAGTTGTAATTATTCTCTGACAAACACTTCTGACCCTTTCCGGAGGTATGGCAAGGAGCTGAATCCTACTGCCACACATATGACCTTCCAGCAGAAACCCTCTCCAGTCAGGGATTGACTACAGTGTCCAGCAGCACATATAGCTGTCTTAATTGAGCCTAAGGCCCTGTTCAAAGATGTGGGGCAGCATGATTTCACTCTCACTGAAAACACACTCAAAGATCATAACACTTTGAGGGAAATTTGTTTTCATGGGGATCTTAGATCATTCACAGAGCATTGAGCAGCAGTCACGATGTCTGGCATTTTGATGCCTAGTGTGAATCATCATGATACAAATAATTCTTTTCCAATATTCAGATAGCTTCCAGTCCTCCATGTCAGTTAATATTTCTCAACTATAACTTTAATCTTTATACTCTCCAACAGAGATGGATATTAGGAAGGGCATCCAGTTGCAGAAATCATGCCAAAACAGCCATTGGAGTCCAATGCAGTCCTCCATGATGATGATGATAATGATGACGATGATGATAATGATGACGATGATGAGTGATGGCAAGAGAGAAAAAAGAGAGGGTAAATTAAGAGAGCAATTAATTGGAATTAGTAAGAACTTGAATCAAAACTAATAGCTAAGCTGATAATTCAACATATTCAACGCAGTGAGCATTCAAAATCCAATTAAAAATAAATATGTGGTGAGGAAATGACACTATCAGTCAAAGACTACTAACATCATATGAACTATAAAAAATAAAAAGTTCAGTTCAATAAACCAAGCTTAGCAAGCATTTATCATTTATTCACATAATTCACATCAATTCTTCCCACTATATTTCCAGTCTCATTTTTATTAGCTATTTTATTTTTATTTTTATTTCTCAATGACATTGACTGATGTTTCTGAACCCAAACAGACTCTTTAATGCATAACACTAGTTAATTATGACTTGTTTGAATGTTGGAGAATTCATAGTGTATAATTATTTTAACACATATTGTGAAATGTATAAGTGAGATTTGGTTGCTATTTCAAGCAAAAACACAGGATGGCCATGGATTAGGTTGTCTTTGATTATAATTATAAGTGTACTGCTGGATCAGGGCTAACTAGGGGCAAAATAACAACAATGGGCAAGTAGGGCAGGCAGGGTAGGTAGGCACCTCTGCAAACAGACAAGCAGGCACATAAGCATACAGTAGCCTATTTGTAACAGATTTCTTTCATGCTGGGATAAAGCTATTTTGCTCAACTTAGTTCAAGCTGTTACGACATTACTCAGCAATTGTCAAATGATATTTTCCTCCAAACATCAAATTTAAGTTATTAGTTGCAAATTAGATATCATTGTCATTTAATGTCTACTTTTCCATGCTTTGTAGATCAGATAGTATTTGTTGAAGAAGATTTTTTACAACCAAATTTCCTTCTTGCTGCCAACCTTCACCTGTTTCCTAGCAAGATAGTATTTCCCATAGCCAGACATGTTTTTCCACAGAAGACTGGAAACAAATGACCTTACTTGTATAACAGTGGTGCTCATTTACAACCATCACATGATGTCAGGAGAAGAGTTCACGCACAAGCTTCTTTCAGTTTCTGCCTACCAAACCATTGACAAGGTTTTGGTCAGCCTGGAGCTATAGTAGAAGACACTTGTTAAAGGTGCTGCACAGCAGGACTGAACCCAAGTTTCTCAACCACACAGCCACACCTATTTATAAAATACTGGTTTCAAATTTTGGCACTAGGCCAGGAAATCCAGGGAGAGAGTAAATCAATTATATCAACCCCAGTCCTCAACTGGTACTTATTTTATCGACCCTGAAAAGACAAAGGGTAAAGTCAACTTTGGTGGCATTTGAACTCAGAGCATAAAGACAGACAGAATGCCGCAGAGCATTTTGCCCGTGTGCTAACAATTCTGCCAGCTTACCACTATCAACTTTTACTCTTTTTTCAGTCATTTGACTGTGGGCATGCTGGAGCACCGCCTTCAGTCAAGCAAATCGACCCTAGGACTTATTCTTTGTAAGCCTAGTACTTATTCTACCGGCCTCTTTTGCCGGACCGCTAAGTTACGGGGACATAAACACACCAGCATCAGTTGTCAAGTGATGTTGGGGGGACAAACACACAAACATATACACACACATACATATATATATATATATATATATATATATATATATATATATATATATATATATATATATATATATACATATATATACATATATACGACGAGCTTCTTTCAGTTTCCGTCTAATAAATCCACTCACAAGGCTTTGGTTGGCCTGAGGCTATAGTAGAAGACACTTGCCCAAGGTGCCACACAGTGGGACTGAACCCAGAACCATGTGGTTCGTAAGCAAGCTACTTACCACACAGCCACTCCTATGCCTATAAAATATTGACGTGGGCGATTCTTTCTTGTTTTGGGATTCATGGTCAAACGGCTGGGTGGAATTGCACAAAAAATTACACAGGTGTAAAATGAGCCGGTGGTGATGCTGGGCTTTGTATTTTTTTCATAGCTCCCATGGTTACCAAGATAATCTACTATAATAATACTTTTGTGTTTATGAATGAGAAAGGAAGGGATGATAGATGAATAAGGAAGGAAGGGGTGAGTATTTCAACTCTGTGTGAATATGTGTGTGTATGTAAAAGGGGTGTGTGTGAATGTGTGGGTGTGTGTGAATGTGTGTGTGTGTGTGTGTGTGTGTGTGTGTTTGTATGTGTGTGTGCATGCACGTGCAATGGAAGTGGGATGGTTCATCTTTGTTCGCTTAGTATTAGGGTCTATTTCTTGATTTGGTTGAATCTTGGTTGTTTTTTTTTTGTTGGTCAGTTATTTTTAGCCTTTTGACAGAAAAAAATGTCATTCTAAAATTGTTTTTTAACGTAAGCGTGCCCCAAAAAGTCGAATGTTTACACAGAACAGGTTTTACAGCCACATCATCCAAACCGACCGGGTGAAACCAGGCTTAGCTGCTAGTATATATATATATATATATATATATATATATATATATATATATATATATATATATACATGTATCTGTATGTGTATGTATATGTATGTAGTATGTATATATGTATATATCTGTGTGTATGTGTCTGTGTTTGTCCACCCATCACTGCTTGACAACTGGTGTTTGTATGTTTACATCCCTGTAACTTAATGGTTCAATAAAAGACCCTGCTAGAATAAGTACTAGGTTTAGAAAAATTAAGTCCTGGGGTTGATTTGTTCAACTAAAACCCTTCAAGGTGGTGCACCAGCATTACCACACTCAAATGACTGAAACAGTTAAAAAGAATAAAAGACTGTATTGCACCATGCACTAAAATGATTGTGGTGCTGGTGGTGGATGTAGCAATGTATGATAATGATGATCAATAAGAGTATAATGATGGGACGGGGGGGGGGGGGATCAATGACGTAAAGATTAACTAACTTTTTCTTGAATAACGCCTTTGATTTCTTTCACTGATGCTGTGTCAGGTATGCTAGCAATGGCTAGTCGAGAGCTGTAAAAAAAAATCAAGTAATACACAATTAAATACTAGATAACGCATACACACACACACACACATTTTATTAAAGCCAAAATAATTTTCACAAACTCCTACTCAGAGTTTCATGTTACAGTTCATCAGACACCATGATTACAACTGTCTGAGGAACAGTAAAGTGAAACTCTGAGTAACAGTTTGTGAAGAGTTTTCGGCTTTAATGAAAAGCATATTACTCTACCTTTGGTATTCAAGTATTATTTTTTCCACCTTGTTTTGCATTTATGTGCTTACTTGTATGTATGTATGCATGTATGTATGTATGTACGCATGTACATATGAATGTATGTATGTGTGTGTGTATGTACGTATGTGTGTATATATATATATATATATATATACACATACACATACAGTAAAAGCGGATAGCTAAATAAGTATAGAGATAGAATGATAAGTAAGCATATAGGTTGGGAGATAGATAAATAAATAAATAGATAAATAGATAGAAAGACAGACAAAATGTCAGAGAGAGAGAGAAAGAGACAGACAGACAGACAGACAAACAAGCAGGCAGGCAAACAGACAGGCAGATAGACAGTCAGACAGACATAAATAAAAAGATAGCTAAATAGACAGAAAGATAGATAGATAGATATGTTGTTTATGGAAGACCAGCAGTCTCCCATGCATACCAGCCTTCCCTATCCATGTCATTGATATTATCCAAGGGAAAGGCAAAGACCAATATAGCTTGGCACCAGTGACATCGCAACTTATTTCTACTGCTGTGTAAACTGGAGCAACATGAAACAAGTATCTTGTTCAAAAACACAACACACAGCCAAGCCTGGGATTCAAACTCACTACCTCATGATTGTGAGCCCGATACTCTAACCACTGTGACATGCACCTTCATAATGGTAGCCTGGTTAACATACAAAATAGAGAATATTTATCCATCAATGTGGTGTTGGGCACTCATTCACACTTTTTATTATTATTATTATTATACATATATTATTATTATTATTATATACACGCACATAATTACATTCACACAAATACAAATTCTCAAATGCTCACACACATATCCTGGAAAAAAGTAGTTAATACCAAATATCAAACAATCCAGCAAAACATTACAAAACAGTGGAAGCTTTTCTTTATAATTTATGTATTTGTTTAGATATTATCATCAGAGAGAAACCAACTTGGAGAGATTCTGCCATACAATGGCTTGTAATTCTTGGAATATCCTTCCATACGGAATCAATGACATCAACATATATTATTGCATGCATTTTCTCTATTTCTGTTGGCTGAAGAAACTAAATGCAGTTTTCTCATGCACCATTGATACTGATTTCTGATTTGTATAAATGTGCTTCCATTTGCATGAAAAAGAAGAAGAAAAAAATCTTCCAAGAATTCTTTTATCGATGATGATGTTTCAGCACCACCATCACCATAACTGCCACTGCAACTACCACCATCACATTCACCACAACCATAACCACCATTACTATAACAATCGCTGCCACCACTACCACTACCACAATCATCACAACTACTGAGCTTCAACTGAGTATGTACTATCTGTGAGTCTCACCAGCATCAGCACCATATTCACCACAACCACCACCACAACTACACCATCACCAGTACCACATTCACTACAACCATAACCACCACCAGGAAATATCTGATCAAGTCCACCTATGATCAATGACATTCCAACTGTGAGCATATGATCCTGCCTTTTGGAGGCTTTGTTTTTTATTTTACTGCAGCATAGCTTATCAAGGAATCCATTATCCAAAATGTCCTGGTTATGTAATATGAGGGAGATTTGCCTGTTGTTTATAGCAGGTCATAATAAGAAGGAACATCACAGCCAAATGGTTAAAAAGTTATTTAATACAACATAACTGCATGTTCAAGGAGTTGAATTTGCAATCACAGAGTTCCTGGTTCAATTGTGCTGCATGACATCTTGGGCAAGGGTTTTTACTAGAGCCTCACTTAGGTACAATTAATAAGTCTCACTTAAGTATATTCTACTAATGAATTAAATCTGGGTTTCTACTGGTAAGTCTGAGCATACATTGCTGATGAGTTTCGTCTGAGTGTGCATTAATAATCCTTTCTACTAAAGGCACAAGGCCTGAAATTTGAGGGGAGGGGGACTAGTCGATTACATCGACCCCAGTGTTTTACTGGTCCTTAATTTATCAACCCCGAAAGGATGAAAAACAAAGTCAACCTCAGCAGAATTTTAAGTCAGAATATGAAGACATGAAATACCTATTTCGTTATTGCCCACAGGGGGCTAAACATAGAGGGGACAAACAAGGACAGACAAAGGGATTAAATCGATTACATCAACCCCAGTGCGTAACTGGTACTTAATTTATCAACCACGAAAGGATGAAAGGCAAAGTCGACCTCGGCGGAATTTGAACTCAGAACGTAATGGCAGACGAAATACCGCTAAGCACTTCGCCCGGCGTGCTAACGATTCTGCCAGCTCACCGCCTTAGTGTGTTAATAATGAGTATTATTTAAGTGTGTTAATAATGAGCCTCCAAGTATAAATTTCTACTGAGCTTCATCTGAATACATACTACTACTCAGTCTTGTCTGAGTATGTATAATTAATGAGCCTCATTTGAGTATGTAATACTAATAAATCTCAGAGAATGTACTCCTACTGGGCCTCAATGGAGACATACTACTCATGAGTTTCATCTGAGTATATATTATTCATGAGCCTCCGAAGAAATACTACTAATGAGCCTCACCTGAGTATCTGCTGTTACTCGTAATCAGTCTCACATGAGTGCATATTCTAAATGAGTATGCACCATTAATGAGTCTATATGCAATATTGAGCCTCATTGTGTATTTACTACCAATGAGCCTGTGGGCATTGTTAATGAGCCTCACCTGAGTATTTACTGATAATTTCACCCAAGTATTTTTAATAAGCCTCAACTGAGTATGACTGCCATTTTAACTTATATTAGTGAACATCACTCAAATATGTATTTATTATTAATGAACCACACCTGAATGAGTTTGCACTATTACTGAGCTTCAACTGAGTATGTACTATCTGTGAGTCTCACTTGATTTGTACTATTGGTGAGTGTCTCATTACACAGCAAATGAGTTTTACCTGCACATGTGAAGATACTGACAGCAAGCCTCATGTAAGGATATACAAAAGGAGTAAAGTCTATAGCCTTTGTAATGATTTCATTTATTTGTCACCAAGGCAACGGATGAGGAGGACAATACAAAGACAGACACAAAATGTTGGGGGTTTACATAGAATGAAATGATAAAATAAAAATAATTAAAAAAATTAACGTAAGTATACATGGTACACAATGAAAAGGAAGGGACTTATACATAGTATAGAAAGGAATAAAGAAGAAAAACAAATGGTAAGAGAACTGATGACAATATATATATATATATATATCATTGCTGCAAAATAAAATAAAGAAAGTAAAATCAAGCTGAAGATGCAAGCATATATATCTAAACGTGTAGTTATTCTTGAAACAAACAATGTTGTTGCGTTGCAGCGTTGTTGACCCATTCACCCTAAATATCTTCGAAGTCAAGATTTTCTTCCATCTCCCAACGTAAACTACAGATTTGGCAAAGCTACAAATCTACAAATTACTTATGCTCGGTTCTTTTAGAAAGCCAGTAAATTGAATTGGACAATGTCACCAATAGAAAATAAAGTGGTCACAACCAGAAAGTGACTTGCTGGCTCAGAGATAAAAATCAGACAAAATGCTGCACCAGAATTTATTAGAACAGAAGCCTATATATATATATATATATATATATATATATATACATACATGAAATTGAAGATAATCATGAAGAGAAACAAGAAGACATAGTTTAGTACCTCAATGTCTGCAGGCAAGTACTGTTTCTTAAAAATATACTAAATAAATAATTAGATTGATGGAATGATTAAAAACACACTCTGGCCAAATATTATTCACACATTCTTAATGTTCTTCTCTCTTTGGGATAGAATACTTGGAAATACTTTGTTTTAAACTGTGTTCATGAACTGGCTGTCTATGTATGTATACTGCATACATAATAACACTTGCTCACAAATATGAAGATGTATGTATGCATTTCTTTATTTGTTTTAGTTATTGAACTGAGTCCATGCTGGAGTATGTAATCATTCTATCAGTCTCTTTTGCCAAGCTACTAAATTACAAGGATGTAAACAAAGTAACACCAGTTGGCAAGTGGTGGTGGTGGTGGCATCTTATATATATATATATATATATATATATATATATATATATATCAGGAAACAACTTCTATCTCATTCCAGGGTGAAAAACTAGAGGTAGTCGATAGCTTCCGCTATCTGGGCGACCAAGTTAGTAGTTGGGGTGGGTGCGCTGAAAGTGTAGCTGCTAGAATAAGAATAGCCTGGGCAAAGTTTAGAGAGCTCTTACCCCTGCTGGCGACAAAGGGACTCTCACTCAGAGTAAAAGGCAGACTGTATGACGCATGCGTACGAACAGCCATGCTACATGGCAGTGAAACATGGGCTGTAACTGCTGAGGACATACGTAAGCTCGCAAGGAATGAAGCCAGTATGCTCCGTTGGATGTGTAATGTCAATGTGAATACCCGTCAGAGTGTAAGTATCTTGAGAGAAAAGCTGAACATTAGAAGCATCAGTTGTGGTGTGCAAGAGAGACGATTGCGCTGGTATGGACATGTGGTGAGAATGGATGAGGATAGCTGCGTGAAAAAGTGCCACACCCTAACAGTTGAGGGAACCCGTGGAAGAAGTAGGCCCAGGAAGACCTGGGCTGAGGTGGTGAGGCAAGACCTTCGTACATTGGGCCTCACCGAGGCGATGACTACTGACCGAGACCTTTGGAAATGTGCTGTGCGTGAGAAGACCCGGCAAGCCAAGTAAGATCGTTGGACTGGCTCTTGTGCGGGTGGCACATGAGATGCACCATTTTGAGCGTGGCCGTTGCCAGTACCGCCTGACTGGCTCCCGTAGGATTTTCGAGTGAGATCGTTGCCAGTGCCCCTGGACTGGCTTGTGCGGGTGGCACATAAAAGACACCATTTCGAGCGTGGCCGTTTTCGTGCAGGTGACACGTAAAAGCACCCACTACACTCTCTGAGTGGTTGGCGTTAGGAAGGGCATCCAGCTGTAGAAACTCTGCCAAATTAGATTGGAGCCTGGTGTTGCCATCCGGTTTCACCAGTCCTCAGTCAAATCGTCCAACCCATGCTAGCATGGAAAGCGGACGTTAAATGATGATGATGATGATGATGATATATAAGATGATGATGATGATATATAAGATGATGATGATGATGGCAAGAATATTTTTTAATTCAGACACAAGGGTCAATATAGAGATCCTCACCCAGGAACAAAAAAAAAAAAACATTAACCAGCCTGGGGTGTGTTAACAAGGGTGTGGAAAATGAATATGGAAAAAAAATGTGTGCTGACAACCCTGGGGGTGGGGAGGGGACTTTCGGAAAATTCACAAGATCCGATTTTTCTGTCATTAATTCGGGTAAAATGGATATATATTGATTTTTTTTTTTTACGGAATCCCACGTTTTTGGTTATGGAGGATCCGATTCATAAAAAACAAAAAATTCAAAAATCGCATTTTCTAAATTTCATTATGTTATTGCAGTTTTGTGAGATTTGGCTGTTATTTCTAGTATGTGGATAACCTGCTTGAAAAATTTAAATTTTACAAACAAATTTTTTTCAGAATCGTAATCTTCGTATTTTTCTACATATTTTGCAAAAAAAAAATTTTCAGTAAAAGTGAAAAATGAAGGGGGGGGGGGGGGGGGGGGGGGGGGGGGGGGGGGGGGGGATTTAAATTTTGAAAATTTTTTTTTCCGAATTGGATCCTCCATAACCAAAAACGTGGGATTCCATAAAAAAATCAATATATATCCATTTTACCCGAAGTTATGACAGAATAATCGGATCTTGTGAATTTTCTGAAAGTCCCTTCCCCACCCCCAGGGTCGTCAGCACACATTTTTTTTTCCATATTTGTTTTCCATACACTTGTTAACACCCCACCAGGCTGGTTAATTTTTTTTTTTTTGTTCCTGGGTGAAGGTCTTTATATTGACTGGCACAAGGCCAGCAATTTAGAGACAGAGTTAGTTGATTAAATCATGCTAAGTACTTGATTTGTATTATATTTTATCAACCCTAGAAGGATGAAATCCAAGATTGACCTTGGCAGGAATTGAACTCAGAGTGTAAAGAGCCAGAACAAATACCACGTAGTATTTTGTCTGGATCATATGTTGGTTTTGATAAGGAATATTATAGTTATCTGATCAACTACACTACATACAATTAGCATATAAGTAGCTGGGTATTTCACACATGAGTGCCTTTAATGTATAATCATTAAATAGAATAAACCCTGCACTTTGTAACAAAGCTTACCCTTAGAATTACAGGCACAAACCTTCCAATAGGCTAACACCCACATTCACTCATCAGACTTAGATTAATCCAAGGCTGTGGTAGAAAACACTTGCTCAAGATGCTACAGACTGGGATTCTAACCTTCAGTAGCATACAAAAAGGCAACATTCTCCCTTCCTGGGGACTTGTGAGCTATATGATAACCTCAATACTGCCAATGACATGACAAAAGCACCCTGTACACACTGTAAACTGGTTGGTGTTATAAAGGGCATTAAGCCATAGAAATCGCACCAAAGAAGACAATGGAGTATAAATGCAGTGCTTGACTCACTGGATCTTTGTGAAACTGTCCAACCCACGCCAGCATGGAGCATGGATGTTAAATGATGGTGATGATGACATAACACACAGACATATATACATCCATCATATGTATTCGAGGGCGAGTCAAAAATTATACACACTCTTGTTTTTTCAATGTACTTACACAAAAGCAGGGGATAAACAAGTACACCATTTTTCTATATAGTCTCCTTCCTTTCCAATGCACTTCGTCCAGTGGTCCACAAGCTTGCATATTCCCTCCAAGAAGAAGGTTTTTGGTTGGTTGTGCAACCATTTATGCACCACTTCCTTCATATCTTCATTTGGTTAATGGTTTCAATGGTCTGGGTGGACATGTGTGGGTGTGCATTGTCATGCAACAACAAAACTTTCTTCAACAATAGGCTATGGCATTTGGTGCAAATTGCTGGCTTCAGTTTCTTGGCCAGCAAAGCACTGTATTTTGCACTGGTTATTGTATACCCCTTTTCCAAGCAGTCTTCCAGTATAGGCCCTTTTGAGTCCAAAAACTTTAAAACTTTAAAACTTCTTGATCCACTCATACACATTTCTACACAGTAGTGCACTGTCCCCGTATTGTGCTAAAAGCCTCCGATGAATTTCAACACCTGACACACCTTCTGACCAGAGAAATCAGATCACTGCACTTTGTACTTCTTTGATGCACATGGCTAATGGAGCGGCCATGCTTACACTGTAAAGCCAGAAAGAAAAATGGTACAATTCAGCTCAAACTTCAATCACATGACCACAACAGTAGCAACTATAAGCACACATGCACTGAAGGCAGTGTGACAATGATAAAGCTATGTTATGGTGACTGTACGGATAATTTTTGACTTTCCCTCATATGTATGTATGTATGTATGTATGTATGTATGTATATACACACACACGTGTGTGCATATATGTATATATATATATATATATATATATATATATATATATATACACGCACACATAAGTTTTTCACAAGTGAAGAATGTACAACTCAACATAGATTAGTGGTTAGTAACTTTAGACTTAAGGTTAGAAGGACCCAGGGACACAAATTGATATAGAAAAGGAGGTCATGGAAACTCACAGATCCTTCAAATGGGCAGAGATTTAGGTATGTTCTTAATGAAAGTTTGATGAGGAGGAGGAAGAGATGAAAACATTATGACATAGAAGATATCTGGAGTTCCTATGGGATAATCTACTGAGGATGACAGACTAAATGTGTGCCTGGAACAAAGCTTCTACCAGACAAAGAGCGACATGGTGGTGGAACAGTGAGGTCAACAGGTCCATAAAAGAGAAGAGACAGGTTTGGAAAGAGTGGAAGAGCGGAGGAATGTAATAGATGTCAAAAAGAGGGGGTTTAAAATTGAAATTAGAATTAAAATTGAAGATTAAAAGCTGTAGTTGAGAATAAAAAACAGTAAACAAAAAATACACCATATAAAAGGAAAAGAAAAATGAAGAAATAATAATAATAATAATAATAATAATAATCCTTTCTATTACAGGTGCAAGGCCTGAAATGTTAGGGGCAGGGAGTTAGTCAATTACATCGACCCCCAGTGCTTGACTGGTACTTATTTTATTGACCCTGAAAGGATCAGAAGCAAAGAGTACTAGTCCAACCAAAATTTTGGTTGGACTAGTATTCTGTTGAAATGGTATCGGAAATGTAGTTGAATTTTATCCTGGTGAAGCAGCACCAGTAATTAACATGAAAATGCACACCAAGATGCATAATTTGCAGTGTGCATTAGCTTGCAGCAGAAACACCAGTAAGCGCTAACAAAGAAAGATGTGATTAACTGTATAATAAAACCTGGATATGTAAATCTCTGTTCTCCTGATTTTTATTAATTATAAATATTAAAAAGCCCACCGCTTTTTAATATTCTCCCAAAGAGCCTGAGGAACCTGCACAAAGTAGATGTAGGGGTTTTTAAATCAAAGCTGGACCTCTTCCTGTTGAGAGTCCCAGATGAACCTACCTCACGGCAAGAGGTGCAAATGAGGGTTGCTAAATCAAACTCCATTCTTCACCAAATGCCACATATTGTAGGAGGCTCCCTGTAATAACAGTGTAGCAACACGGCGGTGCATCAGCATGGCCGCAGCTCAGTTTCTGTCTACAAAATCCACTCACAAGGCTATGGTCAGCCTGAGGCCATAGTAGAAGACACTTGCCAAAGGTGCCACACAGTGGAACAAACCTCATCTTTTTTGACATCTACTATCGTCATTTTAATTATTTGCAATTCCCATTTCTGGACATCATCATTCTGTTTTGCTTAATCGCTTTTATATTAAGTTTTTATTCATTTCATCTATTGCTTATATTTATTTCTCTGCTAAGGTCAACGTTAACTGGTATCCAATTATACTCCCTTATTCATCATCATCATCATTTAAAGTCCATTATCCTTGCTGGCATGGGTTGGACAGTTTGACCAGGCTGGCATGCTGGAAGGCTGCACCAGACTCCTGTCTGATTTGGCATGGTTTTCTATGGCTGGATGCCCTTCCTAATGCCAAACACTCTGACAGTGCAATGTGTGCGTTTACGTGCCACCAGCATGGGTGCCATTTGTGTGACACCAGAGTGCTTTCACGGGCTACCAGCACGATTGCCAATTCATGTGACACCTGTATCTGCCATGGCTGTGGTTTTGCTTGGCTTAATGGGTCTTCTCAAGCATGACAGAATGCCAAAGGTCTTGGTCATTGCCTCCATGAGGCCCAACACTCAAAAGGAACTCAGCCTCCATGAGGCCCAATTCTCGAAAGGTGTTCTTCACATGCCACCAGCATGAGTGCACTTGGTTTGACGGGTCCTCTCAAACACAGCACATCGCCAAAGGTCTCATTCATTAGTCATTGCCTCTGTGAAGCTCAAAGTTCAAAGATCATGCTTCACCACCTGGTTCTATGTCTTCCTGGGTCTACCTCCACCACAAGTTCCCGCCACAGTTAGAGATTGGCACTTCTTTACACAGCTGTCCTCATCCATACACATCACGACTGTACCAGTACAGTCGTGTCTCTTGCACACCACATCTGATGCCTCTCATGCTTAACTTTTTTCTCAAGATGCTTACACTCTGTTGAACATGCACACTGACATTGCACATCCAGCGAAGTATACTGGCTTCATTTCTTTCAAGCCTACGCATGTCCTCGGCTGTCACAGCCTATGTTTCACTGCCATACAGCATAGCTGTTCACACACAGGCATCAAACAATCAGCCTTTCACTCTGAGAGAGAAGCCCTTTGTTGCCAGCAGAGGTAGGAGCTCTCTGAACTTTGCCCATCCTAATCTTATTCTCACAGCTACGCTCTTGGAGCATCCACCTCCACTACGAACTTGGTCACCTAGGCAACAGAAGCTATCTACTACCTCTAGCTTGCCCCACTGGCAGTTGATGGAGCCTATTTTCTGCCCATTTTCAGCATTTATTGCATGCAAAAACTAGTTTCCTCTGTTAACCTTCCCTTGATATTGCTGCACTTTTTATGTGTCCAAAGCTTACATTAGGTGCATCTTATTGAGTTTCTACCTATACCTTTTCTACAGATTAAGCAGGGCCATCTCCTTGAAGGGATTTGTGATTTGCCAGCCTTCCTACTTACTAAGACTTTGGTTTTTGCTAGGTTAACTCTAAGGCTCTTTGATTCTAGACCTTGTTTCCATACCTGGAACTTCTTCTTTAGTTCAGGTAGTGATTTAGCTATAAAAGTAAGGTCATCAACATAGAGGAGCTCCCTGGGGCAGCCAGTCTTCAATTCCTCTGTTATTGCCTGGAGGACTTTGATGCACTTGATGGGGCTGAGCACTGATCTTTAGTGAACTGCTACTTGTACCCTGAATTCTTTACTGTACTCATTGTCAACCCTCACCTTACTGGTAGCATCCCTGTACTAGGCTTGTACAGCTCTCACCAACCAGTCGTCTATCACTAGTTTTGGCACTGACCACCAGATAAGCGATTGGGGGACCCTGTTAAAGGCTTTCTCCATGTCAACAAAAGCCAAGTACAGAGGTTTATCTTTGGCTAGGTATTTCTCCTGCAGCTGACTCACCAGAAATATAGCATTAGTGGTGCTTTCCCCGGGCACAGAACCAAACTGCATCTCATCTAAGCTAACTGAAATTATTTACCCAGTCAGATTGAAATGCTAACTCATTGAACTGTATCCACTAAAGACTATATTATATTATATATACTCACATAATTTAATTATTACATGTTATCACAATTGTCTGATGAGTGATTATGCAAAACTCTGAGTAAGAGTTTGTGAAGATCTTTTCAGCTTTAATAAAATGGTATAGTTTCTGCCTTTGATATTTAAGTATTATTTTTAACACCTTGTTTTGCACTTATGTGCTTACTTGTGTGTGTATATATGTTGTTTTGTCATTTCACGATCTAGTTTAGCTTTAATGTGCTAAAAATATTATAACAGCTTGACTGTGAGAGAGTCTCATTGCACCCCATTGAGTTTGTTGTGTTGGATAATATTTATTCCTCATGTGAAAACACCAGATTCACTAGCAACTGGGCTTTTGGTGTTTCCACTGAACTTTGCATTGACCAACAGTCAGTATACTGTCAGACATTCCTAACTAGAAACTAGTCTTATCTCATTTTACAATAAGCCATGGACTATACTTCAATATATATATATATGATGCAACGTGTAATTCTTCTAAGGAAAATAGTTGTGGTTCTTATTATTGATTATTCTGCACAAGTGAGAGCCAAATAATTCAGTTGGTCAGCTTGCATTGATACCAACCACACTGTGATATTTAATATTGCTTAGAATAAAGTATATGCAGGACTGAAACAACCCAAACACTGCACACTGTCGATTCATTTATTCTGCACTCTTTTTTAAAATAGCTTTGGCAGAGGATGGAAGAGAAGTTATGATGACCCCTTTCAAAGCCTTCAAGCCTGGCCAAAATGTTTGCAACAGTGTGGACTCTTCTAAAGGTATTAAAATGATATGTAATACAGGAACAGTTACTCCGATAGTCTTCTATGCAGTTTCTGTTAATCCAATTTCGCTCACAAAGCTTTGGTCAACCTGCAGCTATGATAGAAAACACTTTTCCCAAGACAGTGCACGATCAAATAGTTGTTAGTGCCCATTACAAGATTGTAAGTGCAATGTCATCCAAACTTCTTTACTATGTATGTATAAATATATACACACACACAAACATATATATCATGTCATCCCATAAGTTCTATCCAAATTTTGAATAAAGAAAACAAGTGATTGAATGTTATATTTAATTGAAATTTAATCATCAATGTACTTTCCCTGATTATCTATGACTTCCTTCCATCGATTTACAAGCTTTTTTAATCCCATCAATGTAAAATTCTTTTGGTTTCAAAGTGAAGAACTCTGAAATGTCAGTTTCGACCTCCTCCTGGCTTGCAAAAGTTATGTCCCCCAAATGATTCTGTAAACTATGAAACAAAAGGTAGTCTGAAGGAGCAAGGTCGGGAGAATAAGGTGGATGAGGAATTTTTTCCCAACCAAGCTCTTCGATCTTCTGTGATGTGATCTTTGCAGTGTAGGGTCACACATTGTCCTGATGAAACATCACTCCTTTTTGATTCACTAAAGCCGATCTTTTTTCCTTCAAAGCTTGGTTCAAATGCTCTAATTGCTCACAGTAGACTTGAGCATTGATTGTTGCATTAGGTGGTAACAATTCAAAGTGAATTACTCCTTTGCAATCCCACCAGATAGAGAGAAGAACCTTTTTCCCATGAAGTTCCCTTCTCGGTTGTAGTTGAGCTTTTTCCCTTTTACCAAGCCACTGTTTACGACATTTAACATTTCGATAGAAGATCCATTTTTCGTCACCAGTCACAAGTCTATCCAAAAAGGATGAAATAAGTTCGCGAGAATGGAGAGAATAGCAGATGTCAATTCGGGATTTGCAGTTGCTTTCGGACAATTCATGAGGCACCCATTTTCCAAGTTTAGGAACCTTTCCAAGTTGTTGAAGATGACGGTGAACAGTTGTATGGTTTGAACTAAGCTTTATTGCCAATTCTTCAACTGATAATGCAGGATTTTCTTCAAGTAATGCCTCAAGGAGCTTATCATCAAACTCAACTGGACGTCCTATTCGATCTTCATCTTCAAGGCCGAAATCTCCACTTCTGAATTTTGCAAACCATCTTCTGCAAGTTCTTTCATTCAAGCATTCTTTCCCATAAACTGAGTATATGTTTCGAGTCGCTTTGGCTGCAGAGTTTCCCTTTTTTGTACTCATAAAGCATTATGTGCCTCAAATGCTCTTTGGATACTTCCATGTTAGAAAGGGTTTTAATCAAAGAAATTTTCATTCTATTATTCTGTAAAATAATATTTAATTAGTTTAAATGTACACAAATGTATAAAAATAATTTTTAATTCCTTAATTCCATTAGACATTCTAAAATACTAATAAATTTCATTCAATTTTAAAAAAGGTAAAATCGGACAGAACTTATCAGATGACCTGATATATACAGGGTGAGCCAAAAGCCATTGCACCAAAACATTTGACATTTTTTTTGTATTATGTTATTTATTATTAAAAAACAATACAAGAAATCATTATTATTATTCATTTAGTTCATGATGTACAAGTATGTGTGTATTCATCAATATCTTATTTATTTTATACAATTTTAGAAAAATTGAAGTATATCTTTGACAATTCCAGAGTGTATTGAACATATTTTGTGCATGACTTTTGACCCACCATGTATATATATATATATATATATATATATATATATGTGTGTGTGTGTCTGTGTGTGTGTGTCATTATTCAATTTATTTCAAGATTTCTTGCCAATAGAGAAAGAACTGGTTTCTAATCTAGATCTAAGGCTCCTTCACTGGAACTTCAACATCAACAACAGGGTATGTATGTATGTATGTATGTATGTATGTGTGTGTGTGCATGTGTGTGCATATGTATGTATGTGCAGATTTGTATATTTTATGTATGTATTCTCATGCATATAGTTGCATATCTAGACATGCACATATTAAATGATAAACTTCTGGAAAGTTTTACAGATTTTTACAGTTCCAGTGATGGATTGGATCTGTAGTCTTGAATTAGCTTTCTCCTTTCTGGTTTTGAGAAGCTTAATTTCTCGTGATTGGTATTTATGCAGTGTGTTACATATCCCAGGGACCCAATAATTACAGGTATAAACCTGCAGATTGCTCAATAGTTCAGCATAGGTGTTCTCTTTTTCACTGATCTTCAGCTTTATGTTAACATCTGCAGGACAGCTAATTTCCACAACTATGCAGTTTCTCTTCTCTATCCCAAATCATTATATCAGGCCCGTTGTGCTTACATTTTATTGAGGTCTTCACTGGGACATTCCACTAGTATTCCTTTTCATTATAAGTGACTATGGCTTCTACCATATTGTGGGTTTTTATATCTTTGTCCTTGGGATTATCCTTCCGACAGATTTCGTTATAGTGTCCTAGTATGTATGTATGTATGTATGTATGTATGTATGTATGTATGTATGTATGTATATATATGTATGTATGTATGTATGTGGTCCAACCCATGCCAGCATGGAAGATGGACATTAAATGATGATGTTGATAATGATGATGTTTTATACATATATATATATACAGGGTGTGATGGGTAAATTGTTGCCATTTTATATTTCTAATTTCATGCATGTGCATTGTTTGCTTTTGATTTTGTCGACTACACAGTATAGTAGGTTCAGTTGGGCACTATCTGTGAGAAAAACAGCACCATGATGCAATTCAGTCTGCCAGAACTTTGGAAACGACATACTGTAATGCTTGGCAAAGCTCCAATACAAATATTACAAGGAGTTTAGGTGTCAATCTGAGGACAGTGCAGAGGATTTGGAAAGAGTTGGATGAGTCTAATGGTGATTAGGAAGGTACGGCAGCTTGTAAAACTCACTCTGATTGTTCTGATAAGAAAAGAACTCCTAAATTTGTTGGGGAGATCCAGGCCATGATTGACAGGGCTGACCAAAGCATTTGAGTGGATCTGATACATGGAAATTGAAAAAAGCCTGTTGTATGCATGTGTGAGTGTATCCTTGTTTTGACAACATGAGATGATTAGAAATAAGCATCATCCTTATACAAGTGGTGTTGTCTGTTTCCTGTCTTCCACAGTGAAATATTACTTTGCTCGAAAACAGCATAGGTTTGGCAACAGGAGGGGAATCTGGTCATAGAAAATCTACCTGAACAAATTCCATCTAACCCATGCAAACATGGAAAAGTAGACATTAAATGATGACAATGGTGATATAGACCAGGAGTTCTCAACCGGGATCCACATGGATTCCGGGAGTCCATATAAGATTTTGGAGGGTCCATGGATGCAATATATTAAATTGAGGGTCTATGGTAAGTTTTCAAGGACCCTGAAAAAATTGTGCTGCAGACTAGTAAAGTTTGTGCAATAACTTAGTTATACATCCACAATACACAAAATATTTTAGCAATTCTTATACAAGTCCTAATAATATTTAATTATAAAAATACAACAGAATTTCTAAACATCAAGTGGTAAGGGAGTCTACCCCAGTAAAATAGAAATCAAAGGGGTCCACAGGTAAAAAATGGTTGAGAAACCCTGATTATAGACAGACTGGTTGACAGCTTATGACATACAAAGACTTTCATAGGCATAAAAACGTGTCTAATGAGTTAGATGCCTGCTATAGATGAGATCTTAATCACATTTGTCTGTCAAGGTGGATCCTTATTTGTCAATGGTAAGATTTAAACACGATCCTAGACAGCTTTGTTTCCTGCATTACATATAACATACAGCAACCAAAAGTATACAATCATACAGCTCATAACTCCAGCAATGGTGAATAAGGATCCACTTTTCAAGTCAAATGCAGCTTTTATTCACAGCAGACATAATGATGATGATGTTGGTGATGATGATGATGATGATGATGGATATCATGATCGTAATGATGACAACAATAAAGACCACAATGACGATATTGAGACTATAACACTGAAGACTACAGCAACGATAATGATTATGATGTTGATGACAATAATGAGAATGATGACAAAAATGAAGATGACAATGGCTACTACAATGACAATTATAATAATGATGGTGATGATGATGACAATGATTATGAAGATATTGATATGTATGAAAATGATAATGATAATGATGATGATGAAGACAATACTGATATCAATAACAAGTTATGGTTATGTTCTAAAGAGCGCTGACAATACCGACTGGTGTTTTGTTGTTCAAGAACTTACATGATAATAGCCTAACTCCAACAGAATGTAGAATTCTGAGTCATTAGCATTGAACAAATGATATTTGATGACAAAAGAAGTGTGAACACTGAAGTCTCAGAGGATGATGATTTCAGAGGAATGCGAAGTGAGATATATGTCTTGAATTTAAAGAGTAGTAGAGAATGCAGATGTATTTAGAAGAATAAGGGAGGTGGGATTAACCATGTAATGTCTTTGCTGCTGTTATCCAAGTAAGACTGGTAAATCACACTTAGAGCAAATATCTCCTTTCACAGAAAAGTTTTAGCATAGTGTGCAGCCTGGAGAGCAGATTTGGACTTTAGATAAAGGGTAAATGATTATACCTGGACAGCAGAGATCTAAGATAAGGGTTAAGAGATTATGCCTGGGAGCAGAGATGGGCTTTAGATAAAGGGAAAGAGATTTGTGTCTCAGAGAAGAATAGTATGTATGGTTTGTGTGTGAGTAGGAAGTGATATGTAAGGTCTGAGTTTGATAATATCCAAGGATATTAGGGCAAAATAGTAACTACTGTCATTTATGTAACTGATTTTTTGGGGGGCATTTTATATTTTATCATTTCATTCTGTTCCACACATTGAGCTGCCTTAAACAGTTTCAAAGTATCCTGATTTCTTCTTGCAAAGAGACTGCTAGCCCCTTAACATTTTCCAGTGTCTGGACAAAGAGACATTATGAGCAGAGTGAAAGGCAGCCAATTCCAAGAAGAGAAGAATTTACCCCCGTATTAGACTGGTACTTTACTACTTCACCTTTGAAGAATAAAAAGTAAAAGTGACCCCAGCAGAATTTGAACACAAAGGCTTGAGTTGGAACAAATACCACAATGCTCAATTTACTTAAATCCGCTACCGTAAATCACTCATTTATTTATTCTTTACTCATATTCTTTTTATGATAAATCTATAGGTGAATGAATTATTGGTTTCAAATTTTGATACAAGGCCAGTAATTTTGGGGGAGGGGGTATGTCAATTACATCAACTCCCGTGCTCAATTAGTAGTTATTTTATCTACCCCAAAAGGATGAAAGGCGAAGTTGACCTCAGCAGAATTTGAACTCAGATGGACGAAATGCCACTAAGCATTTTGGCCAGTACACTGCCTATTCTGCCAACTTGCTGCCATAATAATAATAATAATAATAATAATAATAATAATAATAATAATAATCCTTTCTACTATAGGCACAAGGCCTGAAATTTTAGGGGAGTGGGCTAGTTGATTACATTAATCCCAGTGTCCAACTGGTACTTATTTTATCAACCCTAAAAGGATGAAAGTCAAAGTTGACCTCAGCAGAATTCGAACTCAGAACATAAAGATGGACAAAATACTGCAAAGCATTTTGCCCAGTGTGGCAACGATTCTGCCAGCTCACTGCCTTAGAATCAATGAATTATTAATAATTTATCAGGTAACAGACTAAAGATCACATCTGCTATAGTATTGTTGTGGTGTATATTGCAGCATATACTACTTCTTATAAAAGTTACCCTCACACCGCGCCCACCGTCTTAAGGGTGGAGCCAAATATCGAGCTGATGGTGTTACTTTGCTTGCCAGAAATTGCAATCAAATTCCCTCATGTTGCCTACTACCATGTTAAAGGTAGAATGGATACATCTAGATATACAAAATACTGTGTTGATCAGTGGGAAAGATTTGATTTTGTGCTCAAACTGAAAATTTTTCAGTCTCTTCTTTGAGTCCTGAGTTTCTTAACCATTGTTGGGATTTTACTTTGTCTATTTCTTTTCTGTTTAGCTTCACCCAATATTTTCCATGCTGGGGCTTTTCTTGCCATCATTTTATCAGGATATGTTGTTACACCAGTTATAGTTTGGATTTCAGTTGTTTTACAGCTTTTGTTGTTTCTTCTTTTTCTTCATAGTTGTCAGGTACTATGACTTCTTTCTTGTATTTTTCAGCTACCTTAAAGACAGAAAACAATTTTTTGTTTTGCTCATGTTTTGTGGACATTTGTACCAGTTTTCCTTGCTCTGAATTAGGTATTTGTGTAATCTCATGGTGGTTATTTTTTATAATAGTTTTCTCGCTGTATAAGACCTCTACCACCTTCAATACGTTGTATATATAACTTTTCTATGTCAGATTTTGGGTGGTGCATCTTAAATTAAAGTCATTAGTTTTCTTGTTTTCCTGTCTAGTTTGATTAGTTCATTTAGAGTCCAGTTAAGAATATTGTAGCTGTAACTTATAACTGGGATGGCTAGAGTGTTGATAACTGTTATCTTGTTTTTCGCATTGAGCTCTGTTTTCAGTATTAATCTAACTCATCTATAGTATTCCTTTCTTATTTTCTTTTTCATTTGTGTGTGTTGCATCGTATCTAGTTCATTGATTCCTAAATATTTTTATGACTGGCTTTGGTGTAATTCTCTTATTTCATTTACTTTATGTAGTGTGAAATTGTTCCTCTTAACTAGTTTTTCTCTTTTCAAGGTTGCACATTTTTCTATGCTGAATTTAAAGTTTATTTCTTTGGTAAATCCATGCACTGTTTGTAGTAATGTAGTAATGTTTCCAGCTATTTACCATTTGCAGTATACAGTTTTAGATCATCCATATACAAGAGATGGTTGATTGTTTTGCCATAACAGTTGTATCCACATCCAGTTCTGTGTAGCATGTCAGATAAAGGTGCCAGTGCCAAGCAGAGAAGGAGTAGAGAGAGCGTGTCTCCCTGGAATATTATTATTATTATTATTATTATTATTATTATTATTATTATTCAACATTTGGTAGTTTCAGGCAAATTTCTACTGCGTCACCTCCTACACCTCTATGTTGCTGGGGTGTGTGCAGCATTGTGTGTTCTTTTTTGTGGCTGGGAGTGTGCAAATACTTTCTGGTATTGTATTGCATCAGTTTCTTTTTTTTTATGGGGTGTGGTGCAGTTTTTTGTTGTATTAGTGTTTGTATTGTGTGTTGGATGTGTAATGCGTTGGGTATCTGGCTGCTGGTGGTAGTTTATTTCATTGGATATTTGCGAGATAGAGTGTGTCTTGTGTTTGTGAATTGTTTTGTTTAGCTTGCATATTTGAATTGATAGTGTCTTGCGTAGGATGTGAGCTGTTCCTTGTAGAGCTATGTTTTGGATCATGTGTAGTGCGGAGGATCCAGATATAGCTTCTACATTTTTGTTCATATTTCTTCTTCTACTCCTTCTTCTTCTTCTTATTATTATTAAGAAGGAGGAGGAGGAAGAGGAGGAGGAGGAGGAAGAAGAAGAAGAAGAAGAAGAAGAAGAAGAAGAAGAAGAAGAAGAAGAAGAAGAAGAAGAAGAAGAAGAAGAAGAAGAAGAAGAAGAAGAAGAAGAAGCAGCAGCAGCAGCAGCAGATGGAGATGAAGGAGGAGGAAATAGGTCCAAATTAACATGAAATATTTAGAGTACAAACTTTTGTCTTCTAGAAATACTGGTCAGTCTATTATTTGAGTTGCTTTTGTGGCTAAATTTGTCTAAGAAGTTCGAATAATTAATGGATCCATCTGGATTTTTGTTGATCTGCAGAAAAAGAAACAAAATAAATGATGAGCCTCATAATCATCATTATCAACATCACTACCACCATCACCATCAACAATAACAACATCATCGTCTTTACCACCATCACCATCACCATCATTCTCCTCACCAACACCGACACCATCATTTACATAGCTTATATAATTGCAAAATACATGTTGCTTGACCCTGGGCCTTCATATACCTGGTACTGCATTGTCTGATATATTGCTGTTGTATATGAGCCCCGCTTACATTTCTTTTTTTTTTTCTTCTTGAGATTGGTGATAATATATCATACTGCCTGGTTTAACTCCACCCAATGGCCTGCTCCAGATAGACTCCAAGCACGGTGTTATTATGACATCATGGCACACCAACGCTTTTACACTTACCTAGATACTGAAAAATAATTGTCCACTGAAAAATTCTCCTTCCTCTTCTCTAATATTCATGGACACTATCAAACCCAAATCTTACATATCCCTTATTACTAACACACAACCCACACATACTATTCTTTGCTGAGACCCAAATCTCTTTCCCTTTATTTAAAGCCCATCTCTGCTGCCCACGCATAATCTCTTATCCCTTATCTTAAACCTCTGCTGTCTAGGTATAATCACTTACCCTTTGTCTGCTCTCCAGGTTACATGCTAAAACTTTCTCTGTGAAAAGAGATATTTGCCCTAAGTGTGACTTACCAAACTGTGGGGATGAAATGAGTGAGACGGAAAGGGCTGTGGCATCAATGGTCAAGGAGCCTGACCAGAACAGGAAGATGGAGAGAGGAAGTGAGGGAAAGAAAGACCAGGGTCATCCTCTTTTGGCTTGCTGCAGTCGCTGTGAATGGACATCAGTGGAGCAAGCTAGCATGATTGGTAGTAGCAGCTGCTAATATTAGGGCACGAGTTTGGACTTAGCACAGCTGGACAGCCAACAATGAGAGGTAGGTGAACCGTATCTTATTTCCCCACATACCACAAGCTATTTCGGTTCTCATGTATAAATATATTCTTCCATTGTTGTTCCCTTCCATGAGATGGCAGCAAAGATAAAAATTGGCAGCAATGCTGTTAGACCTTTCTATAGCAAAGGATCTGTAGTTGCATAGATCCCTAAGATAAACATGGTGGTCAGGCTACAAGGCATCGGCGATGTAGTGGATCTCATAACCTGTACCTGGAGGAAGCGCATTGGCACTGTACCTTGAGATGGACAAGGAAGACCAATTGAGTGCGGTGAAGACTGAGCAGCGCTTGAGGGAAGCCTATATGGAGGGAATGTATGCCATGATTGCTATGCTGGGAACAGTCATGTGGACAGGGGAACAGGTCAATGAGTATGTCAAGGAGGTTCGGAGACTGGCCATGCTATCTGGTTTTACCGGAGAGGTCTAGAGAAGGCAGCACAACTGGCCTTCATAAATGGCTTTCTTGACAACATATCGGTGTCATTGTGCAGTCACTGCTCGTAGTTGAAGTCTTCGTTGGGGGAAAGGCATTCAAAGTCCTCATGGATACAGGCTGTACAACATCTCTCATGACCCTGAGGGTAACAAAAAAATGGAAGGGGACAAGTAGTGTTTGAGCAGTCGATGGCAGCAAAACTGGATGTAAGGGTATCAGTGGCATCAAGATAGTAGTGTGGGGCACAACATTGAAGCTGCAGGCGATTGTGATTGACCACGTGGTAGACAGAACTGACATAGTGATGGGCATGGACATGATCAACTGCCTTGGAAGTGTCAGTGTCGGTGGAGACATGATTTCGTTTGGTGGTGCGGGGGTGTCCCACACTATGAGAGGGAGCTAGAACTCCGCAAGGGACTGTGCTGCTTACACCATTGACTGTGCTTACACTAATAGCAAGCTGCTTTCACTGGTTATGCATGTTCTGCTTTTCATGTGGGTTACCATTACACATCCAACAAATCACGTTGATTGTGTATCAGTTACAATTCCACGGAGATCTCCTATTCAATGGCATATATAAGCATCAGCTGTCATTACATAGCATCATACTTCTTACAGAGAATTTAGAATAAAAATCAGAAGCTGATCATTGAGAAAAGTAAAGTAACATAAAACTGACCTTACAAACAATGTTTTCAAACACAGTGTCGGAAATATGTCCAAAGAACATCTCGATAACCTTTCGGAAATCCTTTACTTTGACTGAAAAATTCTTCTTTGTGTCAAAATATTTAAAACTCTTGCAAAAAAACAAAAAAAATATTGGATTTAATAACACTGATAACATGCACACACACACACACACACACACACACACACACACAGAGTCATTCAACACCACATAAGCTTTGACTGAACAAACCTGTGACCAAAATCTTTCTAACCATGGTCATTTATCTAAATTTTGGACCAAGTATAAAGAATTTCTAGATGCACTCCTTTCTTAAAGTCAGCTGGGTATCATTTATAAGATATTCGGTTATATTTTTAGCAAGTCTTGTTTACTTGTCAGTAATGATCATGTGATCATATTTCTATCAATATTTCCTCAGTGGTAAAATATCATCATCATCATCATCATCGTTTAACGTCCGCTTTCCATGCTAGCATGGGTTGGACGATTTGACTGAGGACTGGTGAAACCGGATGGCAACACCAGGCTCCAGTCTGATTTGGCAGAGTTTCTACAGCTGGATGCCCTTCCTAACGCCAACCACTCAGAGAGTGTAGTGGGTGCTTTTACGTGTCACCTGCACGAAAACGGCCACGCTCGAAATGGTGTCTTTTATGTGCCACCCGCACAAGCCAGTCCAGGGGCACTGGCAACGATCTCGCTCGAAAATCCTACAGGAGCCAGTCAGGCGGTACTGGCAACGGCCACGCTCAAAATGGTGCATCTCATGTGCCACCCGCACAAGAACCAGTCCAGGGGCACTGGCAACGATCTTACTTGGCTTGCCGGGTCTTCTCACGCACAGCCCATTTCCAAAGGTCTCGGTCCGTAGTCATCGCCTCGGTGAGGCCCAATGTACGAAGGTCTTGCCTCACCACCTCAGCCCAGGTCTTCCTGGGCCTACCTCTTCCACGGGTTCCCTCAACTGTTAGGGTGTGGCACTTTTTCACGCAGCTATCCTCCTCCATTCTCACCACATGTCCATACCAGCGCAATCGTCTCTCTTGCACGCCACAACTGATGCTTCTAATGTTCAGCTTTTCTCTCAAGATACTTACACTCATGATCAATTAAATTAGACATTTATAAGCTACACCTTTATTAACTAGCCTGCTATTTTCACTCCATTTTCTTTTTCAGTTCTAAGACATGGGCTACAAGACCACATCATACAAGACCACTTATGTTTCCTCTTTAGTACTGGGGATGTTTCAATTATGAAATAGGAAATATACATAGTAGGTAAACATACACCCCATACCCACAGTTTATACTTATATACAGGTAGAATAGTTAGTGGGTTGTTATGTAGATGTGTGTGTGTGTGTGTGTGTGTGTGTGTGTGTGTGTATGTAAATGCATATGTATGTAGGCAAATGGATATGAATGTAAACAGATAGACATACAGACAGATAGGTACATAGGTAATATGAACAGACAAGCATACATACACAAATAAAGACTGAAACACATGACCATATACACACACACTTCACTTCACACAAGGACACATATGGAGACACACATCCACACATATGGAGATACACATCCGTATATACAGACACAGTACATAGTTACAAAAACCCATATGCACACACATAAAAACACACAAACACGAACACATGAATATGCAGAATACATACAAACATACATACATATGCACACACACATACATGTATGCATACACTTACATACATGTGTATGCGCACACACACTGATCCACACTCATGGGTACAAACAAACAAAAGAATACAGTTTGGATAACGGACAGAGTCAATGAGTATTGAAAAGGTTGCAAGGCAATGAAAATTTTAGGAAAAATAAATAAGTAAATGAGTGGAAATTTTACCGGTGAACGTGTTGAATAATAAGGCACTAAAAGAGAATGACTCTCCCCAGACACAACAATATATATATATATATGATGATGATGATGATGATGATATATATTAATATTTAGCAGAAGTAACAGAGTGATTCAAAGTCTGAGAGTTTTATGCTTGGACCTTGAGTCACTCAGTTACTTCTGCTAAATATTAATAAAAATATACAAATACTCATATTCTGAGTTTTATTTTTCCTGCCTGCATTAACATACCTATATATATAGATATAATTCTTTTTATTTACCCAGGCCTATTCCCCATTTCTTTAGGAAGGGGTAGCCACAACAAGACACACACCAGGCATTTCATTCATTTCCCAGCTCAAAGAAACGAGCCCCATTCTATGCTTGGATCAAGACATAGAACGCAACTCCCAATATTAGCAGCGGGGCCGAACAGCATATGCTGGTTTACCCCTGCCGCATCATGCTGATTCCATACCCCTTTGAGCAACATCAAATTCACTCATCTGTCCACAAACACTCTCCAAGCTTTCCTATCATTTATAAACTCTCTTGCCTCTCTCACTCCAACACCGCTAACCGCCAAAGCTTTCCTCACTCCATCCATACACACAAACCAAGGTCTGCCTCTGGTTCTAGCTACCTACCACTTCTACTTTCATCACCCTCCTTACCATCTGCTCCTCATCCATCCTCTTCGTGTGCCCAAACCACCTCAACATTCATCTATCCATTTTGGTTGTTAGTTTTTCTCCCATTCCTGCTTGCCTTTGCACCTCCTCATTCCTCATCCTGCCCATCCGTATCACACCAACCATAGCCCTCAAACATCTCATCTCAGCCCCCTCCTTTCCACCTCTCT
This sequence comes from Octopus bimaculoides, assembly GCF_046866305.1. Classification (NCBI taxonomy): domain Eukaryota; kingdom Metazoa; phylum Mollusca; class Cephalopoda; order Octopoda; family Octopodidae; genus Octopus; species Octopus bimaculoides. The sequence continues at coordinate 22,065,443 of NC_142949.1, read as the reverse complement.
CAGCTCTCACGTCTCTGCCCCATATAACATTGTCGGCACAATCACGCCCTCATACACACCTCTTTTTACTTTCATATTCAATCATTTATCTCTCAGCATACCTTTCACAACTCCCCTCCCTCCCTCTATATCCCACTTCCTCAGCCAACCCCACCATCCCAGATACTTAAAAACACTCACCTCCTCTAACATCTCACCATTTATACTCACATCCATCCTACCGGCCATTCCATCTCTCGAACATCTCATCCCCTTACTCTCAGCTACATTCACTTTCAGTTTCCTCCTCTCACACACTCTTCCAAACTCTATCACCAGTCTCCTCAGTTGCTCTTCCGAATCTGCCACCAGTGCTGTATCATCAGCAAACAACTGACTCACCTGCCATTTCTCTCCACTTTCTCTCACCATTTGGGTTCCCCTACCAAAAGTTCTAGCATTCACCTCTCTCACCACACCAGCCATATATAAATTAAACAGCCACAGAGACATCACCCAACTCTGTCTTAACCCCACCTTCACATCAAAGCACTCACTTCACCACCCACCCTAACACATGCCCTACTTTCTCTATAAAATATATATATTTATATATATATAAGGGTAAAGACCCCTTTTGGTTATGAAAGTTTCCCTCCAAGGCACAAGTCCAGGCAAGATTGTTTGTGGAAAACCAGCAGTCACCCATGCATATCAGTCTCCCCTTTCCATGCCACTGATGTTATCCAAGGGAAAGGCAAAGACCAATACAGCTTGGCACCAGTGAAATCACAATTCAATTCTACAGTTTAGTGAACTGGAGGAACATGAAATAAAGTGTCTTGCTCAAGAACACAACACACTAGCACAGTCCAAGTATCAAACTTACTATCTCACAATTATAAGCCCAATGCTCTAACCACTGAACCATGTGCCTTCACACACACACACACACACACACACATGTACATGTGAGTGTGTGTGTGTGTGTGTATGTGCATGCATATACATAGACATGCACACACACACACACACATACCACATCAACTAACCACATCACACATCTACCACATCAACTAACAAGGATTTGGTCAGTCTGGGGCTATATAGTAGGAGACAAATACTCAATGTGCTATGCAGTAGGACTGAACCTGAAACCATATGGTCAGTAAGTGAACTTTTTACCCACATAGCTATGCCTGCACCTATTTATGATATAAATTGTAAGATGATAATTTAAATTATATACCTTAAGAAAGTCTTCAAACTTTTCTCCAACAAAAGCTCGCAAACCATTCTCCAAAGCAAAAGGCTCAGATCCTGGAAATAGAAATTTATTCTGAATAATTTTCAGAGAAATATATTTTATTTATACAAGATTGTTTCAATGACAACAATGTTAACCTTTTTGTTACCATCTTTCTTTTGAAATACACTGCCTTAGTTTCAGTCAATTTTGAAAGTAATGAAAGAATTTAATAAAATGATGTGATTATTAGGCAGGTGCAAGAGAAAATTTGAATTTCAATAACATTAGAACAGGAAATTCATATCATAAAACCAAGGGCAATTTTAGGCAGTGGGGTATGAAAATGGTTAAAGCTATTTAAAAGCAACATCTGAATATATAGGAAGTCCCTAAAATCTGGACACACAGGAAATCTCATTAACTATGTTTTTTTATCTAGGAGTGGCTGTGTGGTAAGTAGGTTGCTTACCAACCACACGGTTCTGGGTTCAGTCCCACTGCGTGGCACCTTGGGGCAAGTGTCTTCTACTATAGCCTCGGGCCGACCAAAGCCTTGTGAGTGGATTTGGTAGATGGAAACTGAAAGAAGCCTGTCGTATATATGTACATATATATATATATATATATGTTTGTGTGTCTGTGTTTGTCTCCCCAACATCGCTTGACAACCGATGGTGGTGTGTTTACGTCCCCGTAACTTAGCGGTTCGGCAAAAGAGCCCGATAGAATAAGTACTAGGCATCCAAAGAATAAGTCCTGGGGTCGATTTGCTCGTCTAAAGGCGGTGCTCCAGCATGGCCACAGTCAAATGACTGAAACAAGTAAAAGAGTAAAAGAGTAAAGAGTATATTTCATATATTATATTTTACCTATATATTTTTTACTCAATGAAAATCACAGATGCAACACACTTGATGGAAGGCATAAAGAGTAAATATGCTCAAATTGATGGCAATGTAGAGTTATTGCATCGGGTTCACATGAATCTTACAAAGTGCACCGACCTTTGCATCACAAATGGTGGAAATAATATTGAAGATGTTATTCATTAATATTCCAAATGAATAAAATGGCGTTGAAAATTTTATGTGTATTTCTTGAAAATGAACTATTTGCCTGTGTCCAGACTTTAGGGACACCTTGTACAAACAAAATAGAAAGCTTCAGTTTTGAGCCTACAATGCCCATCGGCTGAGACTGAAACCTGGAAAAGAGCCAAACCAAGGCAAAAAAAGAAAATTTATTTTTAAGTAAAATATGTCATTGTATTTTTAAGTAAAAATATTTAATTTTAGGTGCAAAGTCTTGGTGGCTTCCTTATATCATTTCCTTGGACAACATTAATTACAGTGTCGTGAGATAGATAATGTGAAATCATCATCATCATCACCATTTAACATCCATTTTCCATGCTGGTATGGGCTGGACAGTCTGACAGTTGGCAAGGCCAGGAGCCATACAATTGTCTGTTTTGTCATGATTTCTACAGTTAGGTGCCCTTCCTAATGCTAACTACTTTACAGATTGTGCTGGGTACATTTTATTTGACACCAGCACCAGTGCTTTTTATGTGATACTAGCACCAGTACTTTTCACGTGACAGCAACACCAGTGCTTTTAGACTGATACCAGCACCGAGAGAGTCACCAAGTACCTTGCAAAACAAAAACCCCTCAACTGGAAGGTAGGAGTAGTATTGAAGAGGTGTTGCTTTGTGCCAGTTGAGAGATAAAAGGTACAGGGGAGAGAGATAGGTGTCTTGCTATTGAGTAGATACATGGATACCCCAGCTGGAAAGCAAAGGAGAGTGAGTTAGGGAGTAAGATAAAGAGAGCAATAGGGAGAGAGATGACAGCAAAGATGTTTCAGGACATGCCCTCAAAGGATATTAGAGTGGTAAGAATAGGCGAGGTGATATATGAAGGCACATGGCTCAGTGGTTAGAGCATTGGACCCACAATCATGTGGTAGTGAGTTTGATTCCCAGACAGGGCTGTGTGTTGTGTTCTTGAGCAAGACACTTTATTTCTTGTTGCTCCAGTTCCCTCAGCTGTAGAAATGAGTTGCAATGTCACTGGTGTCAAGCTGTATCAGTTTTGTTATTCTCTTGAATAACATCAGTGGCATACAGAAGGGAGGCTGGTATGCATGGGTGACTGCTGATCTTCCATTAACAACGTTGCTGGACTTGTGCTTTGGAGGGTAACTTTCTAGGTGTAATCCCATGGTCATTCATGGTCAAAGGGGGTTTTACCGTTATAGTGGTTTGAGATGGTTGAATGGGCAGGATGTGGTGACTGTAACAAATGATGGAGAGAAATGTAGGAGAGGCTCAAGGCAGCGGTTGCAGCAAATACATGAGGACACTGAGGGTGATAGTAGGTAAGCAAGGTATTAAAGATGGAGAACAGCACAGGGGTGAGAAAGCACAGAAAGGTGGTGTTTGGTGGAGACAGCAGACAGAGTATTATGTCTTGAGTTTGAATATCTCATTGCGAATAATGTTATGACAATGTTGGGGTGTGCACAAGGGTATAGAATAGTATTACCCAAATAAATATTTGGATATGGTTATCTGGAATAACCTTTCACAGAATTAATATGCTCATACAGAACATACTCTGTACTATACCAAACGTAGGTCCGATATTAAACTGACACAGTAATCCAATGTGCACAATCAACACTGTCAATTGCTGACTGTCAACTACCGACAGTTCACACAGTTTCTTCATTTTATTGAAATGCATCGGTCCACTTTTGGTCAAGTGGGGGTGGTCAGTATCCTTCCACAACATCTCGCATTTTTTGAGAACTACCCTCCCATAACTTCTCCCCCTTTTGAGAATTAAACCCTGTCCAGAGTTTAATATCTCTTACACTTAGGGTTTAATTCCAGTATTTCCATTCTTTTCCATTTTCTGTTATTTGAATGTGTACTTTCAATTTGAGACCATTTATTCCATACATCTTTTTTAAGGTGATTTATATGTCTTTAAGTTCAAAATATTTTCCTTTTACCAAGAATTTTTCAATTTGTTTAATAATTACACCATCCTCCCACCTTTCTTTACATATCTATATGATTTTAAAAAAACTTTGTCACCTATCATAAAGAATTTTGAAGTATATTTGTTGTTTGCCATTTTTCTTCTTTTACTCAGTATCAACTTATCAAAGATGGATCTAATCTTTCTAGCAAACATTAATTCCACAGGTGACATTCCAGACAGGGTATTCAGATTAGATGATACTCGGTACACTCTTAGAAATTGTTGAAGTGCTAGGTCATCCATTACTTCAACGTTCACCGTTTTCTATGCTTTCTTAAAAGTACCAACAAAATGCTCCACTTGTCCATTTGACCTAGGATGATATTGTGGAGTGGTGACATGTTCAATAACGAACATTTTACAAAATTTTTTGAACTCATCTGGAGTAAACTGAGTTCCGTTATCAGACACAATAATGTCAGGAATACCATATCTGGTGAACAATTCATGTAAAAAAACTTACTGTAACTTCAGATGTCAGCTTTTTACATTTATGCACTTCAGGCCACTTAGAAACACTGTATAACACAACAAGGTAATATGAATCCTTAAGTGAACCTATGTAATCAACGTGCAGTCTGGTTGATGGAATATCTATTTTTGACCACAGTTGCTATTTTGTGGTTGGTGCTTTTAAAGCTAGGGCACAACTTCTGCAAGCTTTCACTAGTTCTTCAATATCACAGTTCATTGTTGGCCAATACGCATAACTTCTCATTAACGATTTCATTCTCAAACTCCCTGGGTGACCAATGAGAAATTCCTTTAATAATTGCTTGTTGTCGTGTGGCTGGTACTACAACTCTTTGTGCATACCGTGATCATTGCCAGAGCAGCTGTCTGGCTTCTGCGCCAGTGGCATGTAAATAGCACCATTTGAGTGTGATTGTTACCAGCGTCGCCTCACTGGCACGTGAAAAAAACATTCAAGCGAGATCGTTGCCAGTGCCACTGGACTGACTCCTGTGCAGGCGGCACGTAAAATACACCATTTTGAGCGTGGCCATTGCCAGTACCGCCTGACTGGCCTTCATGCCAGTGGTACGTAAAAGCACCCACTACACTCTCGGAGTGGTTGGTGTTAGGAAGGGCATCCAGCAGTAGAAATTCTGCCAGATCAGATTGGAGCCTGGTGCAGCCATCTGGCTCGCCAGTCCTCAGTCAAACCGTCCAACCCATGCCAGCATGGAAAGCAGATGATGATGATATATATATATATATATATATAATGAGCTTCTTTCATTTTCTGTCTATCAAATTCAAGAGACTATAGTTGGCCTGGATCTACAGTAGACAATTACCTAGAGTGCCATACAGTGGAGCTGAACCCAAGACCATGTTGTTAGGAAGTGAACTTCTTAACCATGTAGCCATGCCTTCACCTATACTAATGCCTGTACCTATAGCCAGGCCTATAGAAAATAAGGTCTCATATATGTATTATAGAGATTCGGAAAACTTTAAGTAACTGATTACCTATAAAATTAGTAAACAAAATCTCCCTTTAACAGTGCTAAAGGATGTTTAAAATGTAAAAATAACAACGAAAGAGGATAACTCACTAACTATCAACTAAATGAAATTTTTGGAATAGAAGAGAGGAGTGATTCTGATCTTTACATTTAAGGAAGAAATAAGTATGCTTCAGACTTATTGGGCCCTCTTCAATGAAACATTTTCTCAGTTGGCAAGGCTTAAAAGTGATCAGTATATATAGAAATAGAGGGAACACAGTAACACTGATTATTAACATCAACAATATGCTAAAGGAATTACCCCAAGGGAATGTTCTGCATACAAAATACACATACAATAAAGCCTTACATATGCAAAATAGTAAGATAATGATTTCAATTAATTGAAATTATCCAAGCAATTAAGACAAAATCTACCTCAAAAGAGGTTAAAAAAACCAAAACTAAAAATAGCAAACATGGGAGATAACTTCAATAAAATCAGCTAATTAAAATTTTTGGAAACTAAACATGAAACAAATAGAAGTCAAACTCAGGTTTAAAAACTTGCTTTGATTTACCAATTATTTGTCAATTTAACTAATTATTAGTCAATGTGCTTTAGAATATTTTTGTTTATCTATTGTTACATTGATACTCTTCAATCATTTGAACAACAAAAATGTGAAACTCAGAGTTATCATTCAGTCTCAGAGTAAGCTTTAGTGCACTGTCATGGTATTAGCTGTCAAAAGATAGACAGACAGACAGACAGATAGATAGATAGACAGACAGGCAGATAGATAGCTCCGGTCAGTCAGTAGCCAAAGAAACAGATTTCAACTCAAACCAGCAGTAACGTTCCTTGTTTAGATTTTTCTACTTTCACTTCTGACAGCTAATACCATGACAGTGCCAGCTTTAGTGTCTAAAACAATACAAACACTCCATTTTGTGTATTGAGTACTTTTTCTCTGTTTGTTAATACAAATGCTTACTTGTCCATATGGATTGAAACTGTTCCCCCTTTTATTATCCTAAGCTTATTCATAGACATACACACACAAAAATTATATAATATAAATATATGTGTGTACATGGATAAATGAACAGACACACACACATACACACAGTACATACTCAGATACTTGTGTATGTGAATGCACATATGCACAGACATTGACAAGCACTTATTCATATATACACATAGAAACACAAATGGACACATACACACACACACATAAACTTTCACACAGACTTGTACACTGGTGCATGTACACACACACACACATACACACAGATGCGCATACTATTCCATTAAACATATCCTGTTGCTGTCAGTTTTGTTTCTCTCTCTCCCTCTCAGCTTCCCCTCTTCTCTCTCTCTCTCCCTGTTTCACTCTCTTTTATTTTTCTCCTTCATACTCATCATTGCTACTTATCTTTCTCCTTTTCTTTTCTCGTAATTTCTCCTCTCCCTGCTTCCAATGACTGAGTCTTGACCAATGTTAAAATAGATGCTTAACATTCCTTTGAATGTGACTGACGAAGCTAAGTGCATGATTCGGAAATAATTTCCAAGCTCAGCCATCCAGATGCATTAGAACAAGATTCAGTTGCCTCGAGCTTGGTTTGATTCCTCGAGATTATGGCTTCATCTTGCATAATTTAATTCCTTTTTACAACAGGGTTGGGTTTTATATTAGATCCACATACCATACATTAATTGTCTGCATACAGTTGTCTATATCTGTATGTGTATGTGTGAGTGTGTGTGTGTGTGTGTGTGTGTGTGTGTGTGTGTGTGTGTGTGTGTGTCTGTAAGAGAGAGAGAGAGAAAGAGAGAAAGAAGAGAGAGAGAGAGAGAGAGAGAGAGAGAGAGAGCGAGAACGAAAGAGAGAGAAAGAGAGAGAGAGAAAGAGAGAGAGAGAGAAAGAGAGAGAGAGAAAGAGAGGGAGAGAAAGAGAGAGAGAGAAAGAGAGAGAGAGAAAGAGAGAGAGAGAGAGAGAGATAAAGAGAGAGAGAGAGAGAGAAAGAGAGAGAGAGAGAAAGAGAGAGAAAGTTTGCACATACAAGCATATTTGCACACACAAACAGATACATGTACATGTATATATGTATGCATGTAACCCTATGTATATAAACATATATACAAATAAATGTGTGTATATACACACACACACACTTCATTTCTTTGTATTTAGTTTGTAAGATTCTTGTTGTGAAACAAATCTTGCTGTGTCTTGGCATAGAGACTTTCACAAGACTCGATAAGATATGTATATAGGGAGAATTCACAAAAAAAAACAAAAGACAAAGACTGGTGGTGTAGACAACAAACAGATGTATTAGTTTAACACTCAGGAAGTGAAAAAGTCTTTAATGTTTCGAGCCTACGCTCTACAGAAAGGAATATAGAAAGAAACAAGGAGAGAAAATAAAGAATGTGTAGTGGCTAGCAATCTATAATTTTGAATGCTGGACAGAGGGGTCACACAGGAGAGCTAAGAAGAAGGGGAGATAATAAAAGTAGTGGTGATCCCAAAATGAAGGTGTGCGTGCGTGTGTGTATGAGAGCGTGTATGTGTGTGTGGAAGAGGGCTATGGTGCAAGTCATTGACACCCCTGGCAGGTTGGAGAATGGACTAGCCAAACTCTTATAAAGAGTAGTGGTTGGTAGTAGATGGGGAGAGCATTTTGGTAGTCTAGTGAAGCACATCGTGTGAACACACTGATTAAACCTCTGTGGTGTAATTTATATATACCAGCCTGTGGCAGGATATAAAAGTAGCGATGAGATATTCAAAGCTTGCGTAGGATGTTTAAATTTTATTTGTTTGGTATGAAAAAAAAGAAAAACTATTTAACATGGAAGACTTGTTGGCTTGAGTGGTACAGTAGCAACAGTAACAACAACAGCAGTTACAACAACAACTACAACAGCAACAACAACAATACCAACAAATTATGGACATTATGCTCACAGGTTCGGATTTCGCTGTAGCTTACCTTGATGAGATACTCATAAAAAGTGAATCTAGAGGTCAGCACGCTGAGCATGTTAAAAAGGTCTTTGAAAGAATAAAAGATTATGGGTTTAAGCTCAGCAAAGAAAAGTGTGAATATTTTTTGCCAAGAATAAAATACCTAGGGCTAATTATTGATGAAAATGGATGCAAACCAGACCTGTCTAGGGCAAGTGCAATAAAAAATATGCCTCCCCCAGTGAGCATTACATTACAAGCATTTTGGGGACTTGCAAATAACTACCAGGTATACATACTGAATATGCATGATTTAAGAGATGGAACTGGTCAGACAAATGCCTAAAAGGCTTTGAAGAAATTAAAAACGTCTTAATGTCGGAATTGTTGTTATCACATTTTGAACCAAATTTAAAAATACTAGTAGCAGCAGATGCTAGTGAAAGTGGTATCGGAGCTGTGATTTTACATAAGTATGAAGATGGTAGCTTGAAAGTAGTAGTTCATGTTTCACATTCATTACTGCCAGATGAGAAAAGCTACAGTCAAATGGAAAAAGAGGCATTAGCCATCATATTTGTGGTAAAAAAATTCCATAAATTTATACATGGAAGAAGGTCCTGTCTGCAGACAGACCACAGCCCATTATTGTTGATCTATGGATCAAAATAGGGTATCCTCACTCATACAGCCAACAGATTGTAGCACTGGGGAATGATCCTACTGAATTACGACTTCAAGATGGAGTATTTGCCGTTGAAAACATTGGGACATGCAGATGGTTTGTCAAGATTAACACCAAAATACAGTGAACCACTAGAAAACAATGTGATAGTGGCATTAAAAGCTGAAAATGAAATAAAAAAATGTGCAATGTTGTGTGCGAATTGCCTGTGAAATTGGAGGAAATAAAAATTACGGCAGAGACGGATCAGTTTATCATAAAAATGTAAAAAAATAGTGAGATCAGAAGAAACAAATAAAAAAATACATGTGACTGGACGTAACACAGACGGTTGTAATGCCTACCTCACTACAAGATCAGGTTGCTCTTGGCTCTTGGGCACTATTAGTAATGTGTAACCCAGAACAACCTGTTGTACAATGTCAGTTGCTCTTGGGTGCTACTGGTAATGAGTAATCCAGTACAACCTGTCGCACTGGTCAGGTTGCTTTTTGGGACGCTACTGGTAACATGTAACCTAGTAGAACCTGTTGCATGCACTGGGACATCAAGAAACTGGTGAAAGCTGGTAGAGGTGGCATGCTCAGCAGCCAAAGTACCACCAGTAAAATACCTATCATGTCCTATGAGAAGGCAGCACGCCGGCAGAAATCATTGAAGAGTTTTGCTAGAGTCCAATAAGAGTCGGTGTGTTAGTTCCGCATTGAACTTGCACCGAACAAGTAAGTTGCCATAATGATAGTTATTCGAATTACTGTGTGTTGGTTTCATCGCTAGAATGTGGTAAGGGTTCGATTCCCCCTGCTCACAATATATCAGATGCAACTGTGCAGTGTTAACCAGCTAAAGGAGATGTCTTCTTGTGGTTAAAAAATTGCACTAAAGTCCATTTGAGTGAAAAACAAGAGAGCTAACAAGAGTGCTTAGTACAACAGAAAACAAGAGTGCTGTGTGCAAAAAACGAACAATAGTACCTAAGAGTTGGGTAACAATTAAATTACATCTGGCAATGAGTTGTTAGGATATAAAAGTGACAACATAAAAACAAAATAAAAATTCTAATTTCTAATTTCAAATTCCAGGCTGATACTGTGTGAAAAAGCCAATACTGTGTAAAAATAGATAAATAAAAATAATAATAATATTAACTTCAAACGGAAGTCAATCTCAAAGGGGAAGATGTTGTGGCAACAGTCATTGACACCCTTGACAGATTGGAGAATGGACTAGTTGAACTCCTATAACGAGTGGTGGTCAGTAGTAGTCGGGGAGAGTGTTTTGGCAGTCTTGCGAAGTACATCATGTGAACACATTGATTAAACCTTTGCTGTGTAATTTATATATACCAACCTGTGGCAGGATATAAAAATATATATACATACATACATACATACATACATACATACATACATATATATGCATTATATACCATTAGTGTGAAAAATCCTAAATGTTAAATTTTACTCATAATTCGCCTGAAGAAAACTATTTTTCACATTATTGTGTAATTGATTTGTTCATCAATAAAAAACACATGTGAAACAGCTATAGCGAACTTCCGCCCATTTGTGTTATATAAATATATATATATATATATATATATATATATATATATATACAGTAGTACCTCAGTTTTCGAACAACTCTGATCACGAATAAATCAGGCTTTATATATGTATAGATAGATGTAGATATATATAAAGCATGATTTATTTGTTATCAGAGGCGTTCGTAAACCAAGGTACTACTGTATTAAATGAATATGAGAAAGACAGAAGATAAAGCACGATTTATTTGTGATCAGAGCTGTTCGAAAACCGAGGTACTACTCTGTGTGTGTGTGTATATATATATATATACTCTTTACTCGTTTACTTGTTTCAGTCATTTGACTGCGGCCATGCTGGAGCACCGCCTTTAGTCGAGCAAATCGACCCCAGGACTTATTCTTTGTAAGCCTAGTACTTATTCTATCGGTCTCTTTGTGCCAAACTGCTAAGTTACGGGGACGTAAACACACCAGCATCGGTTGTCAAGCGATGTTGGGGGAACAAACACAGACACACAAACACACATACATATATATATATATATACATATATACGACGGGCTTCTTTCAGTTTCCGTCTACCAAATCCACTCACAAGGCTTTGGTCGGCCCGAGGCTATAGTAGAAGACACTTGCCCAAGGTGCCACGCAGTGGGAATGAACCCGGAACCATGTGGTTGGTAAGCAAACTACTTACCACACAGCCACTCCTGCTATATATATTTGTATATATAAGGAGTTGCTGATAAGTTCCTGATTTTAAGGGTATCACAAGAGACTTGGCTGGAGGCCTGATCTTCTGAGTTCTTTTACAAAGCTTAAAAAAAACTGAACCACTACTGCAACAAATTTGTGAATCTGAGAGGAGAATATCTTGAATAAAATCATAATTAACTGATCCTCCTGCATCTTTTCCATACCAGCTGCCCCTGAAGAGCATATATATCAAATAACAGCCCAGTTATCTAATATCCAGTACAAAGCCAATTGCTAAGATCGGCTGTGAATCTATAATACTGTATACTTTGGTTCATATATATATGTGCCTGTGTGCTTGTGTGTGTATGTGTAGATTATATATGTGTGTGTGTGTTTGTTTTTATACATATATATTCATATAGACACACACACATAACAAGAGAGGAGATAGTTTTTATATTCCTTTCAATGTATCTATCTGTTTCATCAATGAAACATCCATTATGTAAGGTTATACATTACAAGAAGATTACATCATCAAATCATCATAGTTTATATAACAAAAGAAGAATTATGCTGAAGACACTTTACTGCAGTTTGAGAGATACATCATTTCTACATAATGTGACTGACTTCTGCTATAATTTTATGGTTAGTCAGACAGCATAATTATTTGGTTACAATGAGTGACATATGTTTCTGCTGGACATAGTATGTACCATTGCACATGCAACCCAGCATAATCTTCTGTGCACCTTCAGTCAAGGTCCTACAGCATGCGTATTTGTAGCGAAGTGAGTTAATTCATCTATTTGTGGCTAGTTTACGATACCAAGTGAAGTGATGGGGGGGATATGTTGAAATCCGATATGACTCTAAAATTTATATCTAGGGTGACCTCTACTTAACACCAGTGCAGAGCAGAAAATGGGAGTTTAATCTGTATTAAATAAGGTCAAATTGTATCTGGGCATTCCAACATGGTTTTTCCTAGGATTAAAGGAGATTGAAAAGAACTGGAGTTGGACTTAGTTATATCGATGGGATGCCATTACTATATTTTATAGTTGTGCACTACTTAGTTGAGTCTTAGGTTATTCATAAGTTTCTATACCTCTATGTGTCACTATGATTTATAGGGATGGGGCAAAAAGTAAGATATTTTAAGGTAGTGATAATCATGATATTAAGTTGTGAGTTAGGCCAGATAATATCCTGATATATACCTTAATAAAGAGTCAAAAGTGGTTATTGGAGAATTTCTATGACTTCACAAGCCCCAATTTCTGGCCACCTAATCCCAATCCTATGGAATACTGTTGAAAAGGACACCAACCACTTTACCTGCAACACCAAGGCTGAACTGATGGCCAAGATCAAAGGGGTGTTTGAAGATCTTCCCAGGGACACAGTGAGGAACACACGCACCAGGTTCCAGAGCCATTTTGAGGCCATGGTGAAATCTGAAGGGTGGAAGAGACTTTGAGTGAATTGCTATCTCCCAGCCGTAACCAAGTTGATATATTTTGATTTTTTTAAATGTATTTTTGGATGGGATATTGTGCTTTCCTTTCCTTTTATGCAAACTGTCAAATTTAGCCTGAACACTCTGTATATAATATATATTAAAGAGAGTAATATGAATTAATGGACTTACAAGGGGACAGGAATTATGTAATCACCTTTATTGGCCTATAGCTGTTTCTGCTATAAATTGCTGGCTTTGTGCCAAAATTTGAAACCAATATATTATGCAGACTGTGACAAATAAACCATTCAACAATATGCACAAGTCCTGAAATTTTGTAGAGAAGGGGCTTATCAATTACATCAACTCCAGTATTTGACTGGTACTTATTTCATTGACCCTGAAAGGATGAAAGGCAAAGTGGACCCCACAAGGCCAGCATACAGTCAAAGTTGAACCCTTGTGCATCACCTCATAGTTTCCTCAGCACCTTTAAAAACATATATCATCATCATCTTATGTCCACTGTCCATGTTAGCATGGGTTAGAAGGAATGTCAAATCCAAGCCGGTTCTTAGTGTATTTGGAGATTCTAGTCCTAAAGAGGTCAGAGAATCAAATCCCACTTGCAAGCTTCATTACTGGTGTGGTTCTTGTAGCTGGAGGCCCTTCCTAAGACCAAGAACTTCATAAACTGTACTGAATTGTGAACACCACCAAGATGTTTTGAGTTTGTGTGTATGTGCATGTGTGTGTGTGTGTGTGTGTGTGTGTGTGTGTGTGTGTGTGTGTGTGTGTGCATGTGCACACATATATGCACAAAAGTTGCAGATAACCAAATCAAAAGGGTTCTAGATAATCAACCAAGAGGTTGATGCTCATATCTTTACATGAGTGCTACACCGAAGTGAGTTCACTTTGCACCCACCTCCAGAATCTATGGTTATGTAGAAACAGACTGGACAATGGAAAGTGTGTGACATGCTCAGACTGCTGCACCACACAACATACAAATAACCACCACATAACAGACTGTGCAGTATGGTTCTCAACTAGGAAGATGTATGGTATATACAAAAGTGCTATGGATCTGTAAACTGCACAATGCCATGTGTGTGCCTCTGTGTATGTGTGTGTGTGTATATGAATAAAAGATAAACATCAGTGAATACCTGATAAATTGGAGCATCAAATAAATAATATAGCAAGTGTTAATTATTCCACCAATGTTTCAAAGATGCTACCTTTCTTACTTATTAGTCCATTGGAAGCCTGTAAAACCAATAAGGCAGCAAGCTGGCAGAATTGTTAGCATACCAAAGTGCTTAGCAGTATTTCATTTGCCTCTATGACCTGAGTTCAAATTCTGCAGGAGCCCACTTTACCTTTCATCCTTTCAGCATCAATGAAATAAGTACCAGTCACGTACTGAGGTTGATGTAATTGATAAGCCCTTTCTCCACAAAATTTCAAGACCTCTGCCAATTGTGGAAAGGATTATTTGTCACAAGCTACATAACAGATTGGTTTCAAATTTTGGCACAAGAACAGCAATTTTCAAGGAGGGGATAAGTCGATTACATTGACCCCAGTAATCAACTGGTAACTGGTACATATTTTATCAACCCCGAAAAGATGAAAGGTAAAGTCAACCTTGGCAAAATTCGAACTCAGAACATAAAGACAGACAAAATGGTGCTGAGCATTTTGTCCAGTCTGCAAATGATTCTTCCAGCTGCCATTTTAAGCTACATAATATATTTTTAAAAAAGACAGGAAGAGGTCTCTGGTTTCCAAAATAAGCTGTCCCCCCGCCCCCAGCTCTACAAGCTGTAGAAACCTGCAAAATGTTAATGTTACCCTTCCTCTTTTGATGAAGCCATAAAGAAAAAAAAGATTTTTCTAAACTATGTACCAATAATACTTCAGTCATTATGTCATGCTACTGAACAAGGGACTTAACTCTGCTTGCTCCAGTTTGCCTGACTGACAAAATAATGTTCCACTCCTAATTCACAGATGAGTGGCTAGCAGTAAGGAGGGCATCCAGCCATAAAAACAATCGCTTCAACAAGAAACTCTGTTAACCATGCAAGCATAGACAAAAATGGATGCAAAACAGTAAAAGAAAATATATAAATGTGTGTATATGTGTGATGATGTATGATGATGTATGTGTGTATGTAAGTTAGTAGGTATATCAAAGTCTGTGTATATGCATTTGTAATTTTATGAGTATGTGAGCATTTATCTCTATGAACATAACCATACAGAAAAATTGGTTGATGTGTGAGTGTCCATGTATGTGTGCGTGCATTTGTCTGTAGTGTGTGCGCTATTATATATATGTGCAGTGATCTGTGAGTATTAATGTGCTTGTACATGTGCGTGTGTTTTTGTGTGTGTTAGTGTATGTGTATACTAGTCTGTGAATGTATTTCTGTGTATCAGTTCAAGTACACATCTATGTATGTGCATGTGAGCATGAATGAGTATGTACATGAATACATGTAAGCACTTATCTGGAATGTATTTGCGAGTATATATACATGTGTGTCTATATATGCACATATGCATTTGTACATTTATGTGTATATGCAAATCTATATGCATGTGCATGTATATCTATGTGTGCCTGTACCATAAATCAATATTTATACAACTCACTGCCAGTATACATATGCGTATAGTTACTTACTGACTGACATCGCCATGTTTAAACCCATAAATATATTGTATGTGTACGTATTGTATACATAAGAAAATGTATACTTAAGCAGAAGTATGTATGAATTTAGTATGCATATATAAATCTACATGCACAGCATGCTATATGTGAATATAAGTATGCCTACATGTGTAGGTCAGTGCATGACTTGCTATATCTTTGTATATTATATGCTGATATTATATTTCCAAATATATGTGTATGAGTGTATATACCAATTTGTACATTGTAGTTTGATGTATAACAGCAGGTCATTTTTGGCCAAGGAGACCTATGATAAAAGGCATTTCAGCCATGGCAGTTCTGTCTATTTTGTAGCAGTTTATCTCAATACCTTAATCTATGTGGCAGCTATTCCTAGTAGATCATATACTTAAATACAAGCTATGTCTGTACATAGGTAAATATGTTTATATAATTCTACAAGAGTAGATACAACTCTAAATATACAGATACATCTATGAAAGTCTGTGAATATAATACATATCTATCTGTTTACATTAGAGCATATTAATGTGTGGTTGCATGTATACATAAATTTGCAAGTTAGGGAAGTGTATGTGGATATGTACATGTGTCTCTGCAAAGTTCATGTGTGTGTGTATGTATGTATGTATGTGTGTGTGTGTATGTATATATATATATATATATATATATATATATATATATATATATATATATATATATATATATATATATATATATATATATATATATATATTTATATATATATACACACACACATATTATCTTTTATTGCAGCCATGCTGAGGTACCACCTTAAAGGGTTTTAGTCAAACAAACACAGATATAAAGACTCACACACACACACACACACACACACACACACACACACACACACACACACACACACACACACACACAAACAACGGTCTTCTTCCAATTTCTGTCTACCAAATCCACTCACAAGGTTTTGGTTGGCCTGAGGTTATAGTAGAAGACACTTGCTCAAGGTGCCATGCAGTGGGACTGAACCTGTAACCATGTGGTTGGGAATCAAGCTTCTTACCACATAGCCATGTATGGTCATTATCATCTAACAACTATGCTCAATGCTGGCAAGGGTTGGATGGGTTACAGTATATCTTATGTATGCACTGCCGGGGCATATTTGTATATAAAGGGTTTTAGTCAAACAAACACAGATATAAAGACTCACACACACACACACATAAGCTAGCAACTCAGTTCACCTCCAATTCTGTTTGGGTACATTGTGTTGATAAGCCAGAAAAACAGTGAATCATCCACGTCCATCACTCTTGAATGGAGTGACTTATCTCACCTGTCTATGACTTTCAGCTTTTTTAACACTTGGTACTTTGGAGGAGTCATGCCCACCACACCAAATCATGTCCCACCACACCAAATCATGTCCCACCACACCAAATCATGTCCCACCACACCAAATCATGTCCCACCAGCTAACAAGCAAAGTACATATATTGAATCCTTGTGTTTGATAATGTGTAGTTTTCCTCATTTTTCTTCTTTGTTTTTCTGTTTTCTTTTTCTTTTCTTGTATCTCTTTTTCCATTCTTTTCTCTCAGTTTTGGATTTACATTTTTAATGTTTTGTATTATATATGTACCATATACATATGTGTTATATTCCAATACGATACAACATCCAAGATACATATGTATATATAACTCTTATTTCTATCAATATAGGTAAATACACTGCACCCTCAGTCACAATTAGTGACAATTGAATTATTCCTTTTTGGTTTTATATTGCAAGTAGTCGCCTTCATTTTATATATATATATATATACATATATATATATCTCTGTGTGAGTTAGAGGTTGAGAAACCAACTAAGAGATAGTACCTATCCAATATACTGCTGGTAGTCATCATCATCATCATCATCATCGTTTAACATCCGCTTTCCATGCTAGCATGGGTTGGACGATTTGACTGAGGACTGGCAAGCCAGAAGGCTGCACCAGGCTCCAATCTGATCTGGCAGCGTTTCTACTGCTGGATGCCCTTCCTAATGCCAACCACTCCGAGAGTGTAGTGGGTGCTTTTACGTGCCACTGGCATGAGGGCCAGTCACACGGTACTGGCAATGGCCACGCTCAAAAAGGTGTTTTTTACGTGCCACCTGCACGGGAGCCAGTCCAGCGGCACTGGCAACGACCTCGCTCGAATGATTTTCTAACGTGCCACCAGCACAAGTGCTAGAAGGCGACGCTGGTAACGATTACGCTCAAATGGTGCTATTTACGGGCCACTAGCACGGAAGCCAGACCGCTGCTCTGGCAATAAACATGCTCAGACAGTGCAGTTAGTGCTCCGCTGGCGCAGGTGCCAGTCATCGAATATGGTTCAATTACGATTTCACTTGCCCCAACAGGTCTTCGCAAGCAGAGTTTAGTGTCCAATGAAGGAGAGGTTGGCATGGATGCCAATCGTCGGATTCGGTTCGATTTCAGATTTCAAATTTCAAATTCCAAATTCACTTGCCTCAACAGGTCTTCGCAAGCAGGGTTTTTAGTGTCCAATGAAGTAAAGATACGAATTAGTGAGCTGGCTACCCTTCTGGCAGAGGTCACAGATTATGCTCTCACTTGCCTTGCTGGGTCTTCTCACATACTGCATATTTCCAAAGGTCCCGGTCACTGGTCATTGCCTCGGTGAGGCCTAAAGTTCGAAGGTTGTGCTTCACCACCTCATCCCAGGTCTTCCTGGGTCCACCTCTTCCATAGGTTCCCTTAACTGCTAGGGTGTAGCACTTTTTCACACAGCTATCCTCATCCATTCTTGCCACATGTCCATACCAGTGCAATTGTCTCTCTTGCACACCACAACTGATGCTTCTTAGGTCTAACTTTTCTCTCAAGGTACTTACACTCTGTCGAGTATGCACACTGACATTACACATCGATCGGAGCATACTGGTTTTGTTTCTTGCGTGCTTACGCATGTCCTCAGCAGTCACGGCCAATGTTTCACTGCCATGTAGCATGGCTGTTCATACACATGCGTCATACAGTCTGCCTTTTACTCTGAGTGAGAGGCCTTTGTCACCAGCAGAGGTAAGAGCTCTCTAAACTTTGCCCAGGCTATTCTTATTCTAGCAGCTACACTTTCAGTGTACCCTCTCCCGCTACAAATTTGGTCACCTAGGTAGCGGAAATTATCAACTACTTCTAGTTTTTCTCCCTGGAGTGTGGCAAAGGTAGTTTTCTGCACATTTTCAGTGCTTATTGCTCCTGAGCATCTGCCACATACAAAGACTATCTTGCTAGTTAGCCTTCCTTTGATATTGCTGCACCTCTTATGTGTCCATAGCTTGCACTGGGTACATCTTATGGAGTTTCTATCTACACCTTTTCTACAGATCGAGCAGGGCCATCTACCTGAAGGGGTTTGTTTTGTCAACCTTCTTACTTATTAGGACTTTGGTTTTAGCTAGGTTGACGAAGGCCCTTCGATTCTAGTCCTTGCTTCCACACCTGAAACTTCTCCTCTAGTTCTGATAGTGACTCAGCAATTAGGGCAAGGTCATCAGCACAGAGGAGCTCCCAGGGGCATCCCATCTTGAATTCCTGTGTTCTTGCCTGGAGGACTATGATAAATAGGAGGTGGCTGAGGACTGAACCTTGGTGGACCCCTACCTCTACCCATAATTCTTCACTGTACTCGTTGCCAACCCTCACCTTACTGACAACATCCCTGTACATGGCTTGTACAGCTCTCACTAACCCTTCGTCTATCCCTAGTTTCCTCATTGACCACCAGTTAAGGGAGCGGGGGACCCTGTCAAAGGCTTTCTCCATGTCAACGAAAGCCAGGTACAGAGGTTTATCCTTGGCTAGGTATTTCTCCTGCAGCTGTCTTACCAGAAATATAGCATCAGTGGTGCTTTTCCCTGGAATGAACCCAAACTGCATCTCATCTAAACTGACTCTCTCCCTAATTTGTTGGGCTGTGACTCTCTCGGTGACCTTCATTACCTGGTCCAACAACTTGATACCTCTGTAATTGTTTGTGTCTAAAGTGTCACTTTTACCTTTGTAGCAGTTGACTATGGTGCTGTTACACCAGTCATTGGGTATGACTCCTTCGTGTATCAACTGGTTAACTATACGGGTGACTAGGCTATAGCCGACACTGCTAGATATTTTAAGCATCTCTGCAGTGATTCCTGATGGGCCGAGGGCTTTCCCTGTCTTCATACTCTTGATTGCTTTATCTACCAAGGTACTGTCAATTAGCATAGAGTTTTTTGCAGAGATTACATCTAATGCAATAGATAATGCTTGAAGAGGTGCAGGAGGAGTTTCTAATGTGGAGAGTGTGCTGGTTGGATGCTGAGGGAGGTGGTGTTGGTGATGAAAGGGCAGGTGTGGCAGCGGGATCCAGAGCAAGGGAAGGATCAGGGTGGGGATGGGGAGGAGAGAAGGTGCTACGGATCAGTAGATCATGTAGGTTACTGGCGCATTTAAAGGAGGAAATGGTGGGTTGGGGAAAATGGGGGGATCTAGCTGTAGACAATGGAAGGAACATAGGATCCTCCAATGAAGAGGTAGGGTGGAGGGGAAAGGGTACGGTTGGGGGATCAGTGTGGGGAAGGAGAGAGGACATTGATTAGACAAGTGCGGGCAAGGGCAGTTTGGACAAGGGTTGAGGGCTATCCTCGATGCATGAACAGGCAGGCAAGGTACTGGGACTGGGTCTCGAAATCCTGGTCCCAGCTGCACAAGCATTGGAGGCGGAGGAACTGGAAGTAGGGGCTGGCCCATTTGGTGTGGGAGGGATGGGAGAATTCTCCCAAATTTT
>NC_142949.1:21999781-22042281 GCF_046866305.1 Octopus bimaculoides | reverse complement strand
GTGTCTGGCAAAACAGAGCAAAAGAGACAAAAGCAGGAGGTGTCATCAATCAGAGGCTCATGTAAAAACAGGCAGAATAAAACAAGTTGTGTGTAAATTGGACCATAGGTTACCAAGGTTTTTTCAGGTATCTTTATAAATAGTCAAACCGGCGTATATAGGGAAAAATGCTTTGAAAGTAAGGTACCATTGAAATGTGAATACACACAGAATATATACATATATATTCTTTTAATCTCTTACTTGTCTCAGTCATTTGACTGTGGCCATGCTGGAGCACCACTTTTAGTCGACCAAATCGACCCCAGGACTTATTCTTTGTGAGCCTAGTACTTATTCCATTGGTTTCTTTTGCTGAACTGCTAAGTTATAGGGACGTAAATACACCAGCATCAGTTGTCAAGCGATGTTGGGGGGGGGGACAAACACAGACACACAAACATAGTCTCTGGATGCTGGCTTTGTTGGGTGGAAGTACTTATCTCCCATTTGAAAACTTAAGGACACAGAATGCTTGTGTCACGTAAACAACTAGAAACAGTGTTTCTTGGGGCTAAATAGCAGTAGCATTCTTCCCTTTCCTGAGACTGCCACATTAAGTTGGCAACAAACCATCACTTTATCATGCTGCTACTGCATAACTCTCTTTGAGGGATTTAGAAATGCAATATTTCTAATTTTGTAGATCAGTGAATTTATTGCACTTGAAATTCTAAGTTTTCAACAGCAATTTAGCATCAACAGCTAGCAAAGCCAAGCTACTCCAAACTGATGAAGGGAAACTAGCCTGAAACTAGTCTCTGGATGCTGGCTTTTTTGGGTGGAGGTGCTTATCTCCCCTGTTTGAAAACTTAAGGACACATAACGCTTGTGTCATGTAACCAACTAGAAACGGTGTTTTTTGGGGCTAAATAGCAGTAACATTCTTCCCTTTCCACGGACTGCCACATTAAATTGGCAACAAACCATCACTTTATACTAGAAAAGGTTTTTGATCAAATGGGAGGGCTTTTTTTTTTCTTGATGCTCCCACAGGAACTGGAAAAACATTTGTCACTAAGCTTTTACTTGCCAAAGTACGACAAGAGAAAAGATAGCTTTGGCTGTAGCTTCTTCAGGTATTGCTGCTACTTTACTCCCAGGAGGAAAAACAGCTCACTCTACTTTCAAATTGCCCTTTAATATAGCTAGCACTGAGACACCAGTTTGTAATATTAGCAAAAAATCTGGGATGGGACAAATACTAATGAAGTGTCATCTCATTATTTGGGATGAATGTACAATGGCCAACAAAAAGTCTTTGGAAACTCTGAATTGAAGCTTGCAAGATTTAAGAAATTCTAAATTATTAATGGGCGGGGTTACCACTGTACTATCAGAAGATTTTGTCAGACTTTGCCTGTAATTCCACAGGGAACTAAGGCAGATGACTTAACAGCATGCTTGAAGTCCTCCTATTTGTGAAGACATGTAACAAAAATGAGCCTAACTAAGAACATGAGAGCCATTCTTTTGGGCGATGTTTTGTCTGAAGAATTTGCTCAAAATTTATGAGAACTTGGAGAAGGTAGAGTACCCCTAGATGAAAATAATCGTTTAGATGTATTTCTAATTAGTATATCAGTTTCATCTCTTGATGAAAGTGTTTTTCCAAATTTTCAAGACCTCCAACAAAACCATAAGTACTTACATAAAAGGGTAATACTTGAACCAAAAAAAAACTATCACTATCAACACCATAAACAATAAGTTATTGAACTGCATTTCAGGAAATACACAGACTTACAAATCTGTAGATTCAGTTCCAGATCCTGCAGAGGCTGTCAATTATCCTGTTGAATTCTTAAATTCTTTGGAACCTTCTAGGCTTCCACCACACTGACTTCTCTTAAAGGTAGGAGCCATTATCATGCTACTATGGAACTTTGATCAGCCTCAGTTGTGTAATGGCACTAGACTGGTCGTTAGAAAATTAATGCCTCATATTATTCAGGCTACTATTTTGACTGGGTATTTTATGGGAGAAGAGGCACTTATACCAAGAGTACCTTTGATTCCATCTGACACAGAAATACCTTTTGTATTCAAAAGGCTACAATTTCCAGTGAAACTCAGCTTTGCTATGTCTATAAATAAATCACAGACACAAACATTATCTGTTGCTGGGCTACAACTCAAAGAAAATTGCTTTTCTCATGGGCAACTGTATGTAACATGTACAAGAGCTGGAAATCCATGCAGTCCTTTTACATATGCTCCTTCTGGAAAAATGCATAACATTGTTTATAAGGAAGTTCTATATTTAGAATAAATAGTAAATAAGATGAACAAATAAAACAATTAAACAATATCATATGGCAGTTGGCTCCCAAGTAACACCAGGTAACCTTGATGTGTGTGTGTGTGTGTTTGTGTTTGTGTGTGTGTGTGTGTGTGTGTGTGTGTGTGTGTGTGTGTGTGCACGTGCGTGTGTGCACGTGCGTGCGTGCATGCATGCATGTGCTTCTCCACTTTCTATGTTTTAAATACCAGATATTACAATTCTGCAAATAAAATGTCTTTCAAAATTGCAATTGCTTATCACTTTTTTGCCCTGCTTAATTATGTACCATAAATATTTTAATGTTCCAGATTTTGTTTTAGAAGTATATGTTTCAAACATAGGAGACCGTGATTCCACACAAAATTTAGGGCTAGTATTGGGGGGTTGGGTTCAGGATATAATACTAGGGTAGTATTTTAATTCAGATTATAGTTTAGATTTTAGGGATAAAATTAGGATTAGGATCTTGAGTTAAGTTTTAAAGTAAGAGCTGAGAGTTAACATTTAATGTTAGGGTTTTGAGTTAGCATTTAGGAATAAATTTTGAGTTAGGATAAGGGTTAGTTGAAACAGAAATAGAAAAGGGGTTCAAAAGATTTGAATTTGTGTACAGATTTTTACAGAATTGAACTTGCATATGTTTGGAATATGGATATCCAACTATATTCTTAAAAGAAGAAAAATAAAAAGGTCTACAAAGTGTTCTTAGTCTGAAATTTTGTTGACTGTCTTTTTTGTCTTTGGAAATATTTACTATAAGTTAGATAAAGAGCTTTGTGATGTTACTGTTAATTCTCTGAGTCATTAACTCAGGTAATGCCAGGTATTTCAGCTAGTATATATATACTCATATGTATCTATATATATACATATATACTCACACATACATACATACATACATACACACACACACACACACACACACACACACACACACACACACACACACACACACATATATAGGTTCAGTTGAATTAGATATTTGAATATAGGCACCTAGCTAGTTTGGTATAGTCCACGCAGCTCGAAATTAGGTACATAAAAATTAAATAAGTAACAAGGATGTCCAGATGCATTATGGCCATTTCAACTGGCTCAATTTAATCAATCAATGAAAACATTACATCAATTTGAAATACAAAGTATAAACTGTTTTTTTTTTTTTTAGCACAATATACACCAGTATTAGAAATCTCTTTGCTATGTTTGTGGCAAAATGAATTTAGGGAAAAAACCTAAAGCCTACTATAATTTAGAGAGTAGCAGAGGAAAATAGTGGGGGTCAAGAAAAAGAAGTGGTGAGATAGTTAATTTATATTTATTTTATCTATGTTTTATTTATAAGAATTTATGCAGCATATATAGTCTACAACCCTTTGGAGTTAAATCCCTTGGGAGTTGACAGATAAGTTCCAGTTGATGGTGATAAATTAATTAATGTCAGATACTCTCCCAGATCAGTAATTTACAAAGACCATATATCTCACTTTATCTACATAAAGAGATATGTCCCAGAGCTGCTATAAGGAGAATGGCTGATAGCGAATAGGTGACAACTAGATGGAGGAAGAACAGGGAAGGCTAGTACATATACAGATTATCAAAAGGGGAGTAAAATGGAGAACAAAAGAGATCAAAATAAGTTCTAAGGGTGGGAATTAGAATCAAGGGTTACGATGTGTATCATGACTTAGCCAACTTTATTATATTAAAAATTCAGAAAGGAAATTTAGAACAATATAAAGGAAAAAGGATAGATAATTAAACTTAAACCTTAAAAAAATGGGGGTACTTAGAAAAACAATTTTTATATATAAAAAAAATATCAGTGTTATGAAGGAATCATGAAAGGATATAAAGAAGGTATACAAACACCACACACACACACACTCACACATATACTCATATATTTTTACATATATATATATATATATATATACACACACAGATACTCATGGGAGCAAAGTGGTTGAGTTCCTTCGAGTGTTGGGCCTCACAGAGGCAATGACCAAGACCTTTGGCATTATGTCATGCTTGAGAAGAAGACCCATCAAGCCAAGGAAAATTGCAGTTGTGGCAGATACCAGTGTCATGCAAATTGGCACCGGTGCCAGTGGTACATAAAAGCACCCATTACACACTCAAAGTTGTTGGTGTTAGGAAGGGCATCCAGCTGTAGAAAACCATGACTGGAGTCAGGTGCAACCTTCCAGTGTGCCAGCCCAGTCAAACCGTCCAACCCATGCCAGCATGGACAACAGACATTAAATGATGATGATGATATATATATGTATATATATATATATATATATATATATATATATATATATATATATATAATATATATATGCATATATACATACATATATGTACATACCTACATATATATGTATATATACATGCATATATGGGTCCAGGACATCAAAAAAAACATGAACAAAATGAGAAACGAGAACATAAACAAAAACATAGAAAACAAACTTTTTTTTGAACAACGAAAGAAACAAATAGAGAAACAAGAGACGCAACATAAAGAGTATTCCCTTCATCAGTTGTCCCCTGTTTTATCTACTCCACGTCTTGAAGGTAGGGACAATATGCAACTTCATTAAAACAGTCCTTCCTACAAAGCAAATTAAATAAAATTTGGGATTTTTTGCAGAGGGTTAAAGTGGTAGGAAAAACAAGACAGTAAGAACAAAACAGTAAAAACAAATGGTGAGGACTGTTAAGCCAAGACAATGTGAAGTGGTGATTGCTGGAAAAACGAGCTTTGAGAAGAGACAGGCAAAAGCACATCTTGTCTTTAGGAAGGAAGTGGAAGAAAGAAAGATGGATAGCCGTTGGTCATGTGTGAGCAACAAGAGAGTCAAGGAGGAAGAGTGAGAGAGAGAGAGAGAGGGAACGATGAAGGGAAGAGGAGAAGAATAGGAAAAGGGTGGGAGAGAAAAACAGAAAGGAAGAAGAACAAAAGAGGGAGATAGAAAGAATACAGATAGGATAGAGTGCGCATCAGAATTATTAAGATAAAACTTACTTGGAAATGGATGCATGGCATTCAATCATATAATAATATAAATAATAGATAAATATATGCATATATACATACAGGAGGCGCAATGGCCTAGTGGTTAGGGCAGCGGATTCGCGGTCATAGGACCGCGGTTTCGATTCCCAGACTGAGTGTTGTGAATGTTTATTGAGCGAAAACACCTGAAGCTCCACGAGACTCCGGCAGGGGATGGTGGCGAACCCTGCTGTACTCTTTCACCACAACTTTCTCTCACTCTTACTTCCTGTTTCTGTTGTGCCTGTAATTCAAAGGGTCAGCCTTGTCACACTGTGTCACGCTGAATCTCCCCGAGAACTACGTTAAGGGTACACGTGTCTGTGGAGTGCTCAGCCACTTGCAAGTTAATTTCACGAGCAGGTTGTTCCATTGATCGGATCAACTGGAACCCTCGAAGTCGAAAGCGACGGAGTGCCAACACACACATATACATACATATATGTACATACCTACATACTTGTATATATACATGCATATATGTGTACAGGACATCAAAAAAACCTGAACAAAATGAGAAACAAGAGCATACTCATATACATATGTGTGCATATATATATATATATATATATATATATATATATACTCATATATATATACACACTGCGGGACAACCTGTTGAAAGCCACCGACCAGATTTGTGGGTGGTGTAAGGTCCCCTCCCGACCCAGAGTAACGTGGTGGTGGAACAAGGAGGTAGACAGGGCTATTAGACAAAAGAAACAGGCTTGGAAGGACTGTAAGAACGGTGGTAGCAGGGAATTGTACCAATGTGCCAGAAGGGAGGCTAGGCGACAGGTTTATTTAGCCAGAGGGGAAGCAGATAAGGAAAGATTTGCCAATGTTCTGCGCCATGAGGACCAAAGACTCGAGGTATTTCGTGTTGCAAGACAGTGTAGGAGAGAGAATAGTGATGTTGTAGGAGAGAAATGTGTTCGCATGGATGATGGTACGCTTGCATTAAATGAGGATGCAAAGAAAGAGGTCTGGAGATGCCACTACGATAGATTGCTTAATAAAGAGAATGAATGGGAGAAAGAGAGCCTGCCGTATGTCGACCCAATAGAGGGACCAGCTATCCGAGTTGATAGTACCAGGGTAGATAAAGCAATTAAGAGTATGAAGACCGGGAAAGCCCCCGGCCCATCAGGAATCACTGCAGAGATGCTCAAAATATCTGGCAGTGTTGGCTATAGCCTAGTCACCCGTATTACGAACCAGGTGATACACGAAGGAGTCATACCCAATGACTGGTGTAGCAGCATCATAGTCAACTGCTACAAAGGTAAAGGTGACGCTTTAGATACAAATAATTACAGAGGCATCAAGTTGTTAGATCAGGTTATGAAAGTTACAGAGAGGGTCATAGCCCAACTAATTAGGGAGCGAATCAATTTAGATGAGATGCAGTTTGGGTTCGTGCCAGGTAAAAGCACTACTGATGCCTTATTTCTAGTGAGACAGTTTCAGGAGAAATACCTAGCTAAGGATAAACCTCTGTACCTGGCTTTCGTTGACATGGAGAAAGCCTTTGACAGGGTCCCCCGATCCCTTATCTGGTGGTCAATGAGGAAACTTGGGATAGAAGAATGGTTAGTGAGAGCTGTGCGAGCCATGTACAGAGATGCTGCCAGTAAGGTGAGGGTTGGAAATGAGTACAGCAATGAATTCCGGGTAGAGGTAGGGGTCCACCAAGGTTCCGTCCTCAGCCCCCTCTTATTTACCATAGTCCTCCAGGCAATCACAGAGGAGTTCAAGACAGGTTGCCCCTGGGAGCTCCTCTATGCTGATGACCTTGCCCTAATTGCGGAGTCACTATCAGAACTAGAGGAGAAGTTTCAGGTGTGGAAGCAAGGTCTAGAATTGAAGGGCCTTAGAGTCAACCTAGCTAAAACCAAAATCCTAATAAGTAGGAAGGTAGATAAAACACAAACCCCTTCAGGTAGATGGCCCTGCTCAGTATGTAGAAAAGGAGTAGGTAGTAACTCTATAAGATGTACCCGGTGCAAGCTATGGACACATAAGAGGTGCAGCAACATCAAAGGCAGGTTAACTAGCAAGTTAGTTTTTGTTTGTGGCAGATGTTCAGGTGCAATAAAGACTGTAAACAAACAGGAAACAACTTCTATCTCATTCCAGGGTGAAAAACTAGAGGCAGTCGATAGCTTCCGCTATCTGGGCGACCAAGTTAGTAGTGGGGGTGGGTGCGCTGAAAGTGTAGCTGCTAGAATAAGAATAGCCTGGGCAAAGTTTAGAGAGCTCTTACCCCTGCTGGCGACAAAGGGACTCTCACTCAGAGTAAAAGGCAGACTGTATGACGCATGCGTACGAACAACCATGCTACATGGTAGTGAAACATGGGCTGTAACTGCTGAGGACATACGTAAGCTCACAAGGAATGAAGCCAGTATGCTCCGTTGGATGTGTAATGTCAATGTGAATACCCGTCAGAGTGTAAGTATCTTGAGAGAAAAGCTGAACATTAGAAGCATCAGTTGTGGCGTGCAAGAGAGACGATTGCGCTGGTATGGACATGTGGTGAGAATGGAGGAGGATAGCTGCGTGAAAAAGTGCCACACCCTAACAGTTGAGGGAACCCGTGGAAGAGGTAGGCCCAGGAAGACCTGGGCTGAGGTGGTGAGGCAAGACCTTCGTACATTGGGCCTCACCGAGGCGATGACTACTGACCGAGACCTTTGGAAATGTGCTGTGCGTGAGAAGACCCGGCAAGCCAAGTAAGATCGTTGCCAGTGCCCCTGGACTGGTTCTTGTGCGGGTGGCACATGAGATGCACCATTTTGAGCGTGGCCATTGCCAGTACCGCCTGACTGGCTCCTGTAGGATTTTCGAGCGAGATCGTTGCCAGTGCCCCTGGACTGGCTTGTGCGGGTGGCACATAAAAGACACCATTTCGAGTGTGGCCGTTTTCGTGCGGGTGACACGTAAAAGCACCCACTACACTCTCTGAGTGGTTGGCGTTAGGAAGGGCATCCAGCTGTAGAAACTCTGCCAAATCAGACTGGAGCCTGGTGTTGCCATCCGGTTTCACCAGTCCTCAGTCAAATCGTCCAACCCATGCTAGCATGGAAAGCGGACGTTAAACGATGATGATGATGATGATGATGACATACACCGTCCTCTCACCTTCCCTCTTTATATGAAAGAGAGATTTGGAGAGACAAAGAGGGTGACATCAAAATGTATGTATATATACACACATGTATATGTGTGTTTCTGTTTTCAAGTGTAAATCTATCCATTGATTTTATATATGCTTATATTTATGCTCACCATCAGTAAAATGTGTGTACACATGTGCACTTATGCATACACTAAATTGTGCATGCAAATATGTTCACATAAGAATGTGAACATACACATATTTATGTACATGTATGTATGAATGTATGTAATTTCATGAGTAAACTGCCCCATGCATATTGACATTCAGATGTATGTGGTAGTATGCATACATGCATATGCATGTAATATGCATATGTGTGTTGATGCATGTAAATTATATACAAAAATTTGTTCGTGTGTGCATGTATGTGTGTATATATATATATATATATATATATATATATATATATAGAGAGAGAGAGAGAGAGAGAGAGAGAGAGAGAGAGAGAGAGTCCTATACAAAATGTAGCATTTACTGTTATTAATGGATAGTAAAAGGCTACCTTACTTATGGGGACACAGACTTTCATATACACACACACGCAAACACACACACACACATATAAGCATACATAAATACATGTGTTTGTGTGATCAAAGTATACCTGAGGGTATAAATTTGTATGCATCTTCCCACTATGCACACAAATATGCATTTACATACACCCGACTCCATATGTGTGTGTATATATATATATATATATACATACATACATACACAACCAGTGTATACATGAATGTATACATTTACAATACACCCTCCCCCACCATGCATCCAAATATTTTAGGGCACACACGTCCTTCACACAATTGCGTATGTGTGTACTGCATCTGCATGAATATTTGCATGTATATGTATTTGTGTGTATATGTTTGTGTCAGTGTGCATGTAAAGTGTACATCTGTGAATACATCAGGCTATGATGTCAATTTTTCAGGTGTGTGTGCTAGAGTATAAATAAATAAATGCCTATGTGTATGCGTGTGTGTGTATGTACATGTCGTGAACAAAGTCTGTCAGTCTAGCGTACAGCAGATGGAACACAGTGGGAAAATTATGTAACAATAGCATTGAGTAAAGCACCAGTATTCAACAAGAGTCTTTCACAGAACAAACAGAACAAGTCTAATGTATAAGTATGCGAACGATGAGTGAATGAATAGTTGCAGAATCAATTCTACTGGTTATCGAATGGAATGGTCACTTTTTACAGAACAGCAGAGTAGGATAAGTTAATGTACATTCTGAAATGAAGCAGCTCAATGAGGTTATCATGTCTATTCTGCCTGTCTCAACTGCACAGGTATTGTTCTTGAATATGAAGGAAGGTCATTCAATGCAGGGAAATGTCAAAATCAACAAAGACAGAAACCAGCTGAAAAAGGGTAGGGGCATTTTTTTTTTTCTTCTTTTTTGAAAGCTTAGACTTTCAAAAGATATTGAACAATATTGAAATATATTTATCTGAAAGTGACTTCAATTAATTCAATAAACACTACCTTGCACTTTGCCTTTTCTCTCTGTTTTCATAAATTAAATTGTCAAATACTTTTCAATGTGAATCCATTCCTCTCTAGAATAGATAACTACACTGTAGAAAAAACAATAAACAATAGGACTATCTATAATGTGGAGTATCAGAGCACAGCGAGTTTCTAACATGTATTACATTATGTTTCACTGAGGAGGTTTAATAAGACTGAAATATGTCTGGAATTGTGATAGTACCAACCAAAAATCAGACTTACTCCTGGCCATTATAGGTTCTATTAATTTAACTTGATTTAATAATTCTATTAAATTTTTAATATTAATTGATTTAATTTATTTATTAATCACTCTCTTGCTTTTTTGATAGTAATTGACATTTATGATTATGATTTCTCCTTTCACTATGAATGTAATTTCAATTTATCAAAAATACTTTTTGGTTTATGGTATTAAGTATGCTACCCTGCACTTAATTATATGGTCTGGAAAATTTCTAATACTTATATAGTCTTTCTACATATGTAAAGCCTGTTCTACTGGAGACAGTATGAATGGACTGCATACTTTTAAGCTCTAAATATTAATACAGTAAGCCCTCCTAAAGATGGAATGGATGCGATATATACAAGGGGTACTGACAAGTTCCTTGCTTTAAGGGTACCACAAAAGGACCAGTTGGAGGCCCAATCCTCTGAGTTCTTTTGCAAGGCTTAGAAAAACTGAAGAACCACTGCAATAAGGAGGGAATATGCTAAATAAAATCATAATTAACTGATCCTCCTGTATTTTCTTTTACCCAAAGCCAGAAACTTTTCAGCACACCCTCATATCATCATCGTTTAACGTCCGCTTTCCATGCTAGCATGGGTTGGACGACTTGACTGAGGACTGGTGAAACCGGATGGCAACACCAGGCTCCAATCTAAATTTGGCAGAGTTTCTACAGCTGGATGCCCTTCCTAACGCCAACCACTCAGAGAGTGTAGTAGGTGCTTTTACGTGTCACCTGCACGAAGGCCAGTCAAGCGATACTGGCAACGGCCACGCTCAAAATGGTGTCTTTTATGTGCCACCCGCACAAGCCAGTCCAGGGGCACTGGCAACGATCTCGCTCGAAAATCCTACGGGGGCCAGTCAGGCGGTACTGGCAACGGCCACGCTCAAAATGGTGCATCTCATGTGCCACCCGCACAAGAGCCAGTCCAGGGGCACTGGCAACGATCTTACTTGGCTTGCAGGGTCTTCTCCCGCACAGCACATTTCCAAAGGTCTCGGTCAGTAGTCATCGCCTCGGTGAGGCCCAGGTCTTCCTGGGCCTACCTCTTCCACGGGTTCCCTCAACTGTTAGGGTGTGGCACTTTTTCACGCAGTTATCCTCATCCATTCTCACTACATGTCCATACCAGCGCAATCGTCTCTCTTGCACACCACAACTGATGCTTCTAATGTTCAGCTTTTCTCTCAAGATACTTACACTCTGACGGGTATTCACATTGACATTACACATCCAACGGAGCATACTGGCTTCATTCCTTGCGAGCTTACGTATGTCCTCAACAGTTACAGCCCATGTTTCACTGCCATGTAGCATGGCTGTTCGTACGCATGCGTCATACAGTCTGCCTTTTACTCTGAGTGAGAGTCCCTTTGTCGCCAGCAGGGGTAAGAGCTCTCTAAACTTTGCCCAGGCTATTCTTATTCTAGCAGCTACACTTTCAGCGCACCCACCCCCACTACTAACTTGGTCGCCCAGATAGCGGAAGCTATCGACTACCTCTAGTTTTTCACCCTGGAATGAGATAGAAGTTGTTTCCTGTTTGTTTACAGTCTTTATTGCACCTGAACATCTGCCACAAACAAAAACTAACTTGCTAGTTAACCTGCCTTTGATGCTGCTACACCAGTCATTGGGTATGACTCCTTCGTGTATCACCTGGTTCGTAATACGGGTGACTAGGCTATAGCCAACACTGCCAGATATTTTGAGCATCTCTGCAGTGATTCCTGATGGGCCGGGGCTTTCCCGGTCTTCATACTCTTAATTGCTTTATCTACCCTGGTACTATCAACTCGGATAGCTGGTCCCTCTATTGGGTCGACATACGGCAGGCTCTCTTCCTCCCATTCATTCTCTTTATTAAGCAATCTATCGTAGTGGCATCTCCAGACCTCTTTCTTTGCATCCTCATTTAGTGCAAGCGTACCATCATCCATGCGAACACATTTCTCTCCTACAACATCACTATTCTCTCTCCTACACTGTCTTGCAACACGAAATACCTCGAGTCTTTGGTCCTCACGGCGCAGA
Organism: Octopus bimaculoides; assembly: GCF_046866305.1. Lineage (NCBI taxonomy): Eukaryota > Metazoa > Mollusca > Cephalopoda > Octopoda > Octopodidae > Octopus > Octopus bimaculoides. The sequence goes on along the minus strand of NC_142949.1, from coordinate 22,029,908 downwards.
ACATTGGCAAATCTTTTCTTATCTGCTTCCCCTCTGGCTAAATAAACCTGTTGCCTAGCCTCCCTTCTGGCACATTGGTACAATTCCCTGCTACCATCGTTCTTCCAGTCCTTCCAAGCCTGTTTCTTTTGTCTAATAGCCCTGTCTACCTCCTTGTTCCACCACCACGTTACTCTGGGTCGAGAGGGGACCTTACACCACCCACAGATCTGGTCGGTGGCTTTCAACAGGTTGTCCCGCAGAAATCTCCAATTGTCTTCCACATTGTATGATGCTATATCCCCTTCTATTTCGTTAAATGCTTCAAGTAAGTTGTCTCTAAGTCTCTGTCCATTTGCAGGGTCTTTAAGCTTCCACACCCTTCTCCTCCAAGCCGGTATAATTCTGGGCACCCATTTTGCCTTGATCCCAAAGTCGCTAACTACTAATCTATGTTGTGGGGTACATTCTTCGCCAGGGTAGGTTTTGGCATTTATAAGCCGCCCTCTTTCCCTATTTCTGGCGAGGATGTAGTCGATTTGGCTAGAGTGTCTGCCGGAGTGGTAGGTGACTAGGTGACTGGCAGGTTTCCTGAAGTTGGTATTGCAGACCATAAGATCGGTTGCATCACAGAACTCCAGCAGTCTGGTTCCCTCCTCGTTGCGGGAACCGAAGCCATAGCCTCCATGTATGCCATGGAAGCCTCCAGCACGACGTCCGACATGACCATTGAAGTCTCCAGCCACAAAGAGAAGGTCCCTGTCACTCGTCGACAAGGGTGTCATAGAATTGGTCTTTCAGACCATCTGGTAGCCCCGGTTGAGGTGCATAGGCTGAGATGACAGTAGCTAATCTATGATGAAGCACTAGTCTAATCTTAAGTACTCTGTCACTTACTCTAACGACCTCGATTACCTTATCCACCCATTTCTCCGCTAGAAGTATTCCTACGCCCCCGACCCCGTCAGTGTTCCCTGCCCAGAAAATCTTGTACCTGTGTTCCTTGCCTGTGAGGAACCTCGCAGAACCTCCTCTCCATCTTACTTCCTGGATGCAGCACATATCTACGCGTCTCCGTTCAAGCATCTCAACAATTTCACCAGATCTACCTTTCAGCGTGCCGACGTTGAGAGTGCCAATCCTAACAGTATGGGTGTTGGGCACAGTATTTGCAGCTCAGTTACAAGCAGTGACATCACAATCATTTGTGGCTGGGTTGTAACACGTAATGTTTGTTAACATTTCTTGTCAAGAAATCTTCTGCTGGTTCTGCCCTTCCGAATTTCTCTTGAATAAAAAATCCTTTACTTTCAAAAAATACAGGTAAGGGCTGGAAACAAGAAGAGCATCTAGCAATACAAATCCTTCCTCATTTCCCTCAAAAGACATACCAACATGCATAAACAGATGTTAAATGAAATGTGTGAAGGAACAAATTATATTACACATGATCTAATGCACAATTTGGACACAGGTTCATACAAACCTTACAGAAAACCTAATGATGTAGCAGCAGCTTCTATGAAGCCACTTGACTTACTAGTAATAGGAACCAAATCTCCCTTCAATGACATACATTCTGCTGTCTTAATTATATACATATGTATGTACACACATGCATACATGTATACATATATTTATTTATTTATTGCCCACAGGAGGCTAAACACAGAGGGGACAAACAAGGACAGACAAAGGGATTAAGTTGATAACATCGACCCCAATGCGTAACTGGTAATTATTTAATCGACCCCAAGAGGATGAAAGACAAAGTCGACCTTTGGAATTTGAACTCAGAACGTAACAGCAGATGAAATACCGTTAAGCATTTCACCCAGCGTACTAACGATTCTGCCAGCTCGCCGCCTTACATACATATATGTATCAATAGGTAAGTACAATCCAATGAAATGAGTGTTTAGCAACGCATTTGGTGGATAAATATTCTTTATTTATGAATGAACAAAACAACCGATGGCCTCGAACAACTACTAACCCCAATGGAGTCTTCGCTTACATCTGGGAAGTACTGTTGTTGCAACTTGGACTACATCCAAAGAATGAATCATTCACAAATGGAATGAAGTCATTCACAAACACACTTCAGCCTCAGGCACCACAGACATGTTATCTCATCTCACTGACATGTACCAGTGCTACAGTGGTTGCAACACCTTGGAACTGACTGGTCTTATGCCACTTCCAACCAGGTATTCCTGCTTTGCTTATTTCATCTCTTCTTATCCCCATATTGTCTCTACAACCCAGGCCCTGCATTATCCACTATGTTCAGTCCTTACTCCCAAAACATCAGTCTTCTGGAATTCCCGCTATGCACGTTTTTCAAAAGCTGTCAGCTCGCAGTTGTTCGAGAAGATTGTCAATAGCACCAATTTCACCAATCTCACTGAGCTTGATTATAACAATGATACAGGACTTTCCTCCAGCAAAGAAAAAAAAAAACAAAAAAAACAATAAAAACAAAGTGAAAAATACATTGGATAATGTAGTCCTAGATACACTATGCCTGAAGAAAATAAAAGATGAAATGGTCATGGCTGGAACATTTTTCATCATGGGTGTCTTTGGTCAGAACTGATCTGAAGCAGAGCAACAGTAACAAGTGAACATCTTCGTTATTAAATGAGAAGTTGTGGCATTCAACTTCTCCTCCTTATTAACTAATGCAATATTAAATCAGAATCAAAACAATAACAGAATCAACAGCTCAGTTCAGTGAGTGACAGGTTGCCACCACAACACAGTATCTCTCACACTTAGTGTTACAGTTGACTGTAAAGGAAATACAATGGAAAGCTGTAAATGAGCATAAATGCCATAACAGTGACCTTTTGCAGATAGGTTTCTCAGACAGCCAACATTAAATAACATTTATCATCAATATGTGAGAGTTAGTCAAAAGAGGGCAGTGGTGTGGAAGAAATGTAGAGAACAAAGCAAGAGTTAATGTCAATGGAACATTCAACTATGTTCCTTCTACATTCTGAGTTCAAATCCCAACATGATATTTCTTTGCTTTACATCAATCGTGGGACCAATCTAATATATAGTCATGTTGGCACTCCGTCGCTTACGACGTCGAGGGTTCCAGTTGATCCGATCAACGGAACAGCCTGCTCGTGAAATTAACGTGCAAGTGGCTGAGCACTCCACAGACACGTGTACCCTTAACGTAGTTCTCGGGGATATTCAGCGTGACAGTGTGACAAGGCTGACCCTTTGAATTACAGGCACAACAGAAACAGGAAGTAAGAGTGAGAGAAAGTTGTGGTGAAAGAGTACAGCAGGGTTCGCCACCATCCCCTGCTGGAGCTTCATGGAGCTTTAGGTGTTTTCGCTCAATAAACACTCACAACGCCCAGTCTGTGAATCGAAACCGCGATCCTATGACCGCGAGTCCGGTGCCCTAACCACTGGGCCACTGCGCCTCCACTATATAGTCATACATTGCAGATAAATCCAAACAATGATTTCAACACACTCCACCCCTGCGATTTAAAACCTTACACTGTTGTAAGGAATCACTACATAATTGATATAATTAGCATAAATGGTTGACTTAGTGGAAGTATTGGGTTCAAACATGATAAAAATTGATACTAATTTCTGAAGATGGCACAAAACCTTACACTAACAGGGAGAGGATGAAGAATGTATGGACGATTTTCTCCAGAAAATTTGCAACAGAAGTGAGGTAAAATGCTTACAAATTCAACAATAGAATCCATAGAATTATCACCACCACAACTGTCATTATCATTATTAACTGTCTTCCATACTGGTATGGACCGAATGATTCAAAAGGTGCCAAAGAGCCAAAGGATTGTATTGAGTATGCTTTGGCATGGTTTCTATGGTTGGATGCCCTTCCTAATACCAACCACTTTACAAAGTGTACTGGTTAATATTGGACAAAATAGCTTGGTGATATTCAGCTCTATCTTTTTACAATTTATGCTCAAATCTATCAAAATCTAGTTTGCCTTTCAACTGTCTAGTGTTGATAAAATAATTTTGTGAAGTTGATGTAATTATCTAAACTCTGTAAAGTTGTACCCCAACACGGCCCTACTTCAGTGACTGGAACCAGTAAAAACAGACTGGAGATTCAGTTCACCAGGAGCTCATGCCAGACTCTACAAAGACAACTCTTGAAAATTAATCTTATCAATATTAATTAATAAGGAAGCATGTACACAGTCACTCGATCAATTAGAAATATCAGTAAAAATCCCTCAAATAAAACTCTATCTTAACTCTTAAACAGTTAGATGCTACTCACTGTATCAAAAAGTCTTTGACTGACCAATAAGAAGCTATACTGTCATTGCAATAACCATTGCCATATCCTATAACTTTTAAAAATGTAATGGACAGGTGAGATCATTTTGAAGAATAAGAGGAAGAAGGAGGAGGAGGATTAGTGAGAGATGGCTGTAACTATGTAAAGTGGCAAAGGGTTGGGAACTGATAAAGGAAGGGGGAGAAAAGTTGATGTTAAGTGGATGTAGCTATGTGAAATGGTAGAAGATTGGTAACGTTACAATAGATGCATGCCATTCAGAGAGATGTGTTCTTCTGTCCATCACACACACACAGGCATCCACACATGTGCATAACTTGTACACTTTCTATATCTCTCAATAGTATCTCTCTGTACCTCTTTCTCCTTTTCTTTCCCTCCATCTGTCACTCCCTCTCTGTCTCTCTTACACGCACACACACATATGCACACTACCACTCCACAATAGAGCCAAAACTGTTGCGGACAATTGCGTGTGTGTGTATAGGGGACAGTGGATGTGGTCAGTTTATACATCCTACATATCCTTCCTGAGCAATGAAACAGAAGACACCGGCATAGGGTTCTATAGACATACACTCCCAGGAACTCATGCTGGAATTCCTAACTACATAAATATGTATAACATATACATAACACACATTCATAACACACATGATTCACAAAATACATGCATATGGACTTACAAATATTTTTTTAAAACTTTCAACTTCAGAAAGTAATTTTGCATTAAAAATTTGTGAAACCACATAAATGATAACATGCACATGCTCAAACATCAACCAATTGCATGCCATAGAAGTGTGTGTGTGTGTGTGTGTGTGTGTGTGTGTGTGTGTGTGTGTGTGGGTATATATATATATATATATATATATATATATATATATATATATATGATTGAAAAAATTTGGAGTCAACAAGGAGTACGGTTGGACATTTATTTTCAATCACTACAATTGTTTCTATGCAATGTAGTTCTCCAGGCATGCAGGTACTTGATTATGCAACCATTTCCTTGCATTATGAGATCTAGTTGCGTTTCCTCAAGCAATATATAGATATTGTCTGTGGCTTACAATTGGCTAAAATTACCCAAAATTTACAAACTTTAAAAGATATTAATTCTTTATTTATTGATTTATGGTGAAAATGTATTTCATGTCACTGATTACTTTACAAAATTACACACCAATACGCCGAATATGAAATCAACTGGAGCAAAAATTGAAGAAATTGAAAAGTGGTGACCAAACAAAAAAGATCCAAAATGTTTCATATTAAACATTTCTGAAGATCTTGCAATTTTTATTCATTTTATTTTTTATCTTATTTTATTTAATTTTTTTGTACATTGCATGTATCCTGGTTCTTACACCATAGCTTGGGCTTTCAGTTCTTTTTATAAAATTACTTTTGTAGTTAGTATACTAAACCTTATCATCTGTTCAAATGACACCCAACCTTTTACTTTCTCAGAACAATTTTAATTACATCTGTTAATTTATCTTTTCTTTTTCATCACCTTCGTTTATTTCTCTATATATAATTTGCTTTTCCTACATTATCATATTTTTGTGTGCATATAAACTTACATGCTTGTCCACATGTATGAGTGTATATGCATATTTGTGTGCATATCTGTATATGTGTGGATATATATACAGTAATTTGTCCTCTGAGGCTGCTTGTAATGCAAAAACTTGTAAAGCAGAGCAATAATTTCCCATAGTAGCAATGCTATAAATCATAATTTGTTCCCAGAAAATATTTTAGCTATAAAATTTATAATACTTGTAAATAAATGACAATAAAACAACAGTAAAATGTCAAGATCATTCATAATATTATTATTAGAATTGTTTTCTGAATCACTTTTATTTCCACTAGACTTGTGCACACCATCACTTATAGACACAATCGCTGATTCACAAGTACTTGTAGATAGACTTGTAGACTTCTTTTTAAAAAACAAGTCTAGATGTGTTTGCTTGGAAGAAGCTTTTCTTCAATCTCTATAAATATCTCAGTAACATGCAGAAGCATTTGTTATGTTAGTAAAAACTTTTGCAATTGTGCTGAAAAATAAAACTCATAAACCCAGGGTCTCATAAAGCAGATCTTTGTAAAGTAAGGTATAACTCTCTCTTTCTCTTCTCTATAAATATATATACACACACACACATATATTATAATATTTTATATTATATATTGTATATTATATTATATATTGTATATTCCATATTCTATACCCCACATTAGTTCTGCAGGAATATAAATAAAACATAAAAAACAGACAGTGTTGGAACTCTTTTAAGCAAAATAATATATTCCTCTATACACAATCATACAAAAAAATCCACCTTTTTTTGTATTTATTTTTACTCGCATATATATAGATATATATATATATATATATATATATATATATATATACTTTATTTAAAAGCAGCAAAAATATAACAAAAGACTGTTGCTTGGAGTAACAGTATTTTGTTATATTTCTGCTGCTTTTAAATAAAGCATATTACTCTACCTCTGGTACTTGAGTACTCTTTTTTCCACCTTGTTGCACATTTTATGTTCTTACTCCGGTATATATATATATATATATATATATATATATATATATACATACACACACAGATGTGTGTGTGTGTGTGTGCATGCGTAGATATCTTAGTTAATCGTTTATCTATTTTCATGTGTATATATTTATACTGTTTTCACTCACACTTCTTGCTCTGTGTGTGTGTGTGTGTGTGTGTGTGTGTGTGTGTGTGTGTGTGCATGCATGCGTGCGTTCATACATTCTTTTCCTATCCTTTTTACCAATCTTTGCTTATGCTCTATTTTTCACCCGTCTCTATAATCTAGCCATCAACCATCAGCCTCCCCTGCCACTCCAGAGCATTATTCAATACTTCAATTCACTAAATGTGATTTTCTTATGTGTTTATATCATTAAGCCACCTTTTCTCCCCTTCCACTATATTCTATACTCTTTCACCCCTTTTAATTTTCTTCTCTATCCTATTCTCCCTGTATTCTCTCCCTTGTTTTCTTTTCCCTTTCTTCCTTTCTTTATCTCCCCCATTTTTCTGTCTTTTGTTTTTTATCTAATCGACTTAACCCCTCCCCAAAATTGCTGGCCTTGTGCCAAAATTTGAAATCATTATTATTATTATTATTATTATTATTGTTATTATTATTATTATTATGGCTGCCATACTGTAAAGTCATGGAAATTTGAAGCTCCATAAGTTGAGATAGTGTTTGTAATCTTTTCGGCCTTCTAAGGCCCCATGTTTTCAAGTTATTGTCACCATTGTATTTCTAAGACTGTGTCTGGACTGCACAGACAGTATTTTTATGTAGAAACACTCTCTGGTTTGCAAGGGGTACACATCAATATCTTTTTAATCTTAACAACCTTTGGGGAAAAAAATAATATTTTGCTATTTTCATTATACAGTTAAAGTTGGCTGATAAAGAAGCCATCATAATGTCTGAGAAAAGAACATGTTCCTTGTCGGAGAAAAATGAGAACAAAAATGTAGAATAGCCTAAACTTAATGACGTCACTGAGGTGAATACTGTTTCATCTCTGAGCAATGTCAAAATTTTTAGGTGATGACAACAGCAACAGCAGTAACTATAACAACAGCAACAATAATACTAACAAAGTGAAATTTAGAAATGTGAATATCACCACTTCCACCACCTCTACAAAGGCCTCCATTGCAAAGGTTTCTTTTGCGATTGCATAGATGAAGACAATCTAAGAACGGCCAGTAAAATTGTAAAAAGGAATGGGAGAAGAGTAGCTCTAAACTCTCCATCCAACATGATAGAGAATATCTTAAGAGGCATGGTCATACACTGCTGCATCAGAGTTAAGTCACATCGAGTAGAAAATGCTCCTAAGAGTGAAATACAAAAATGCCTCGGGTACATGTGGGTACAGAAGACCCACATCACCTGAGGAAAGAAGTTTGGAACTATTGAGGTAAGATTTGGGACAGAAGAATAAGTCAAGTGTCATTCCGCAACCACTTTGAGGAATGAAAACTCCTTAATCCCCAGCTATCGTGGCTAACACTTTGCCAAGATTAGAGTATTGAATGTGTCACCAGAAATATCCCTCATCTGGTTAGTGGCAGCTGTCTTAGCAGGTTTAAAAGAAGATGAAGTGACAATATTGGTAGTGACCTTTAATATAGGTAAATATTTCTTGTCACTTTTAGACAGACATTTTCCAATACATCATAAATATAGGAAACTCTTTAATAGGCATAACCTAAAAATTAGTTTTAGTTCAACCCCAAACTTTAAAAATATAATTACACACAATGCAACACAACAGCGTGAAGCCGGCTGTTCTTGCAGGGATAAAGACTTGTGCCTGCTAAATGGAGCCTGTATGACCAAAGCCATTATTTATGAAGCCACCATAAATTCTACGAATGCTAATAACACAGTTTCATCCAAGAGATATGTGGGTCTCACAGAGGGATATTTCAAAGCAAAATTCAACAATCACACCTTAAGCTTCAGACACTGGAATAAACGAAAACTACCAAATTATTCAGTTATATATGGTTCTTAAAAGAACAAGGTGTCAGCTATAGGATTTGCTGGAAGATCTTGGCCAAGTGTAAATCAAGAGTAGTGGCAAGTGTGGTCTTTGTAATACGGAAAGATGGCTCATCTGGAAAAGTTTCTTGGGCCCCACTACATGTCTGAATTCAAGAACTGAACATTTTGGATCATGTCCACATGTGACAAAATACCTGTTACGGTTTTAGGCCCCCCAAGATCACAGCTAGAATCCACATTTTTACTATATTCCTACACATGCTTCCCATATATCCTAACTTCTTTAAATTCTTTATTTTTTATATATATTTTTCCTTTTTTCCTTTTTGTGTGAATGTGTACGTGTGTGAGTATATGTATATATTTTATATGTATATGTGTGTACATGTGTATATATGTGTATGTGTATATGCATGCATGTGAGTATAAGACTGTGTCCAGTGCATAAGTGTGACTTTCATGCACACGTTCCCTTCATTTATACGGATATGCATATGTCTGTATATGTGTGGCTGTAGGTGTGTGAGAGGAGGATATGTATGTATGTGTATGTGTATATATATATATATATATATATATATATATATATATATATATATATATATATATATTTCAGTATATGCATATATACGTACATGTATGTACATACTTACATCTACATGTATATATAGATGCATATCTGGGTACAGGACGTCACAAGAAAACATGGGCAAAATGAGAAATAGAACATAAACAGAGCACAGAAAACACACAGGCCAGATAGAGAACATTTCCTTCATCAGCTGCCTCCATTCTAAAACTAAACGGTTCGAAGAGTTAGGGCAGGACGCATTGTTAGAATGTCTCTTCTAGCGGAAACAAATTAAATTTGTAACGCGGAGGAATATAGTGGTGAACAGAAAACACAACAAGAAAACGAAACAGTGAAAATAAACAAGAAGGGCTATAAGGCCAGACATGATATATATATATGCACACACACACACACACATATATATATATATATATATATATGTATATGCATGTCTGCAGGAGTATGAATGTATGTCTGTATATATATACATATATTTATATGCATAAATGCCTAAATATATATGTATTATGTTACATGCATGCATGCAAACACCTATGTGTATATGAGGGTGTGTGTGTGTGTGGATATGTGTGTATGTATGAGTACGTATATACACATGTTTGTGTGAGTGTGTACATATGTAGATATTATGAACACAGGAGGTTTATGTCTATGTATTGTGAGAATATGGTTGCGTATATTTTTCATCTTCTTTTTCCCTTTTATTCAACTGTCTTTCGGTTTTTCATAGTGTTTTTTGCCATGAATAGCCAACGAGAATGCATTGTAGCTCTTTGCTGCAATATTCGAAACTCCGAGTACTATGATGACAACTTTTTACTATTTGTTCTAAATTATAACCTCTATTATCTAATATCAAGGTTTCATTCTTTTGTTGTTACTTTTCATTATTATTATTATTATTATTATTATTATTATTATTATTATTATTATTATATATAAGTATGTATGTGTGTGTGTGTGTGACAATGGTGATGATCATCTCCATCATAAATATATTTGCTATATATATATATATGTACATGTGTATACATCCATACATATGTACATGTGTGTGTGTGTGTGTGTGAGAGAGAGAGAGAGATTGTGCATATATATACACATACACACCCATATATATTTAACCTTATGTTAATGAAAATTATGGTATTAGTTTATTAATTTAGCAACAAAATAAAATTGCGGCACCTTGAGCAAGTGTCCTCTACTATAGCCTCAGGCCGACCAAAGCCTTGTGAATGGATTTGGTAGATGGAAACTGAAAGAAGCCCATCGTATATATATATATATATATATATATATATATATATATATATATATATGTATGTATGTATGTATGTGTATATGTTTGTGTGTCTGTGTTTGTTCCCCCCCAACATCACATGACAACAAATGCTGGTGTGTTTACATCCCGTAACTTAGTGGTTCAGCAAAAGAGACCGATAGAGTAAGTACTAGGCTTCCAAAGAATAAGTCCTGGGGTCGATTTGCTCGACTAAAGGTGGTGCTCCAGCATGGCCACAGTCAAATGACGGAAAAGAGTAAAAGAGTAAGAGAGCATATGAATTCCATACAAAAATGGAGAATGAAAATTAGGAAATGTAATTCTTAGATATATAAACAAAAAATAGATGGGTTAGTCATGGCTGGAATGCCTTTTGTCATATATCTATTCAATGAGGACTGACTAAAGTGGAATAGAGTTGAGTATATCAAGAAGATTATCAATAATACATAACTATTAATAATCTGAATAATCCTTTCCAACAATTAGTAATAACTCATCTAAAAAATGAATCACATGATAATTATTGTTTAGATTATCACAAAGACTCAGGATATCCTCTCTGCTACCTCAGCTGGAGAGCACCCAATCTGTATTTCTTAAAGAGTGTTGTTTACTGGTCACAGTTCACTGGGTAGAACAGGGCAGAGCAATAACAACAACAAAAAAACAAAAAAAAAACTATTCCTACCCAGTTATCTGCTAGCATCAGTGGAGCAGGTTAAGAACAAAGAGAAGAAGAAGAAGAAGAAGAAGAAGAAGAAGAAGAGGAGGAGGAGGAGGAGGAGGAGGAGGAGGAGGAGGAGGAGGAAAAGGAGAAGAAGAAGAAGAAGAAGAAGAAGGAAAAGGAGAAGAAGGAAAAGGAGAAGAAGGAAAAGGAGAAGAAGGAAAAGGAGAAGAAGAAGAAGAAGAAGAAGAAGAAGAAGAAGAAAAAGGAAAAGGAGAAGAAGGAAAAGGAGAAGAAGGAAAAGGAGAAGAAGAAGAAGAAGAAGAAGAAGAAGAAGAAGAAGAAGAAGGAAAAGGAGAAGAAGAAGAAGGAGAAGAAGGAAAAGAAGGAAAAGAAGAAGAAGAAGAAGAAGAAGAAGAAGAAGAAGAAGAAGAAAAAGAAGAAGAAGGAGAAGAAGGAGAAGAAGGAAAAGGAGAAGAAGAAGAAGGAAAAGAAGAAGGAAAAGCAGGAGAAGAAGAAGAAGAAGAAGAAGAAGAAGAAGAAGAAGAAGAAGAAGAAGAAGAAGGAAAAGAAGAAGAAGGAAAAGGAGGAGGAGGAGGAGCAGAAGAAGAAGAAGAAGAAGAAGAAGAAGAAGAAGAAGAAGAAGAAGAAGAAGAAAATAGGGAGGAGGAGTAAAAGAGAGAGAGTAAAAACAAGTCTTGCTAGTTGAGCATTAAACTAATTATGAAGGGATGTGTGTGTTTTTGTTGGTTTTATAGTAGTGAGCTTAAAACCTCCAACAGTAACACAAGAATTTATAAATGTATTATAGCCTGCAACAGTATATTGGTACCCTGCATCTTGCTATGAATAGTTTAGCTGCAGCAAAGAGGATTTACAATTGTTATGGAATCCTTGCATTGCAGACTTTGATCTATTCTTGTTAAGATGCATGTGGTTAATGCTTGTACAGCATCCACTTCAATGGACAATTTTTATACCAGACTCTGAATTATAGACATTCAATCGATATGTTAGTACAAATGCAGTAGCTGAGTGCAGTATATGCTGACACGTGAGCTTATACTCTACTGCAAGAAAGGAGCTAGGCTTGGGGTACAAAACACTTCACATTACTTCAGTTTTTGTAGTCAGAACTTTGTGCTAGCCCAATATCATTGTCATCATCATCATCATCATCATCGTCACTGCCATCATTGTCATTATCATTTTATCATCCATTTTCCCATACTTGCATGGATCAGATACATTGAGTTGAAGTGGGTTTTCTACAACTGGATGCCCTTCCTACCACCAACCTTCACCTGTTTCCAAGCAAAGTAATGTTTTCCCCCCATGGCCAGGCATGTTTTTGCAGAAGACTGGAAACAAATGGTGCTAGTTGTATGCTGACACTCATGTACAACAATCACACAATATCAAGACAAGGAGAAAATCACAAACACACAGATATATGTTTGTGTATGTGTGTGTGTGTGAGTGTGTGTATAAATATATATATATATATGTATGTATGTATGTATGTATGTATGTATACATGACAGGCTTCTTTTAGCTTCCATCTACCAAATTCATTCACAAAGCTTTGGTCAGTCTGGGGTTATAATACATGACATCTGTTCCAGATGCCATGCAGTGAGATTGAACTTGAAACTATAAGTTTAGGAACTATATACATATGTGTGGTAAGTAGCTTGCTTACCAACCACATGGTTCCGGGTTCATTCCCACTGCGTGGCACCTTGGGCAAGTGTCTTCTGCTATAGCCTCGGGCCGACCAAAGCCTTGTGAGTGGATTTGGTAGACGGAAACTGAAAGAAGCCTGTCGGATATATGTATATATGTGTGTGTGTGTGTGTGTGTGTGTGTGTGTGTGTGTGTGTGTGTGTGTGTGTATGTTTGTGTGTCTGGTGTTTGTCTCCCCACCATCGCTTGACAACCGATGGTGGTGTGTTTATGTCCCCGTAACTTTGCGGTTCGGCAAAAGAGACCGATAGAATAAGTACTAGGCTTACAAAGAATAAGTCCTGGGGTCGATTTGCTCAACTAAAGGTGGTGCTCCAGCATAGCCGCAGCCAAATGATTGAAACAAGTAAAAGAGTAAAAGAGTATATATAATTATATATATAACTCTATGGTTACACAACCATGCCTACTGTTTGATTATATATATAAAGTAATGAAAGGTACACTAAGCTGTAATGGTTAAAATAATGAAAATTATTTAAAATAATATAAATTTATTTTAATCCTTGCAGTTATGTATGCCTTTAATTAATTCCAGCCTGACGAAGTTTTGTTCACACCAGTAAATTTATTATTTGTTGTTTGCAACACCAAGTGCACCTCAACCTGAAACAGCTCCCTCCAAAGGTTATGACTTAAATATTTTTATATGATTAATATTAGCTGATATAAACATTGGCTGGTTGATTGCTCTGGTCATGCTTTACAGCATATGGAGAGAGAGAGAGAGAGTAAAATAAAGGTACTGAGAGAGTTTACATAAGAGGTGCAGGATGAGTGCCTTATAACTTTATGAAATTTTACAGAGATAGGTCTCCAGGAGCATATTGCGATTATGTTGATGAAATTTAGGCTAGTCATCAGCATCATTATCATCATCATTTACTGTCCATTTTCCATGCTGGCATGGTTTGACTGGAACTGGTAAAGCGGAGAGCTGCACCAGGTTCCAGTCTGTTTTGGCTTGGTTTCTACAGTTGGATGCCCTTCCTAATGCCAACCACTCAACAGAGTGTACTAGGTGCCTTTTGCATGTCACCAGCACGGGTGCCTCTCACGTGTCACTGGCACTGGTAGCATATACAAGTGAGAAATTTGTTTTATCTATTAATTAATTTTCATTTCATCATTTTATATAAGCACCAAGGAATTTAGGGATAGTTAAATTATAATTTATGCCATATTTCCTGATATGAACCATAGTGGGAAAAGTATATTTCCAAAGTTATCCATCATATGACAGGTAATATTACAATAATGATAACTGAGTCACATGAAAATGACTCCGCCATGAATCAAATCTCATTAGAGGTTTGGTTTGAAGGAAGCTCATCTTGATTATAATGCATATATGGTTATATTTCACATTTAGTTATATACAAAAGTGGGAGAAATATACAGGCACAAGCAGATATATACTGGTTTTAGAAATATCATAAACTAAGATCTTAGAAGAGTTTTGAAGCTATATTATGAAAATGTTTACAAATCTCCAAATTTCCAGATCAAGCAAGTCCATCAAATGTTTCATTATATTCTAGTTTTAGTCTATAAAATAATAAGAAAACCTAACTCAATGCACTAAAAACTCAAGGACCATGCAGCATACTGTTTTCATCACCACCAGCAGGAACTTAACTGTCAACTCCTAATGGGCTTAATTCTTAAGAGTTGGGGACAATATGCTGCAAATAATCTTAGAAATCTAATAATGATGAACTATCTCCCTTTTCCTCATTGTTAACTTAACTCCCACTATCCCCCTGTGCTAGTCTAAATCATAGCAGGTTGTAGGTATGCCTCATTTACTAAATTTAATTCTGCCACAAAAATACCAAAGGGGAACAATATAATTATTTTGGTTGCTGGTACTGATATAAGTTGCACTAAAAAAATGGTTTATCCTTTATATTGGAAATCTATATGGTCGTCTGCGTCTGATGAGAGCAGTTTCTTTCAAATTGATGTAATGTTTTCATTGATCGATTAAATGGAGTCGCTTGAAATGGCCGTAATGCACCGATATCTGGAAATCCTTGTTACTTATTTGCTTTTTATTCACCAACCTACAAGCTGTGCAGACTTAACCGAAGAGACTTGGTGCCTCAATTTAAGTACCTAATTCAACTGAATCTCAATTATTTCTATATATGTGTGTGTGTATATATATATATATATATATATATATATATATATATATATATATTAGTTTATGTATATATTAATATTATCTCAGTTTTAAAAAAACCTTTGACAATGTAAATATGTTAATAGTTACCAGAGGTAGCAAAATTACACTAAAAAACCAAGATATCACAGCCGTTTTATAGGTAGAGATACCAAGTTAAAGTGATACATTTTGAGAAGATATGAATAATAACAATAAATGGAGCAAAACACACATAAATAAAAGTTCCTTTAATTCCTACACATGTTTCAAAATATATGAGAGCTCTTCTACAAAGAAGTAAGAGCTGCTGGAATTCCACATATATTCATCTTCAGGGAATCAACATATAAAAGCAAGACAAATGCGAAATGATGAAGTGACTTACGAGCCAAGATGTTACTGCACTGAATTTAGGACATTTATATTACTTATGAAGTATTCTATATTTTTCAGCTAGAATGTAGTTGTGTCACAAGGGGATGGTATAAACCTAGCAACATGTGTTTTATAATGAAAACAGAATTTCCATTCAAATGGCAATTACTGGACAATTTTCTGTTTGAGTCTAATCGTTTTAAGTTGTAGTGGAAACTGCATCTCATCTAGGCTAATTCTCTCCCTAATTAGTTGGGCTATGACCTTCTCTGTAACTTTCATCACCTGATCCAATAATTTGATACCCCTATAGTCATTTCTATCTAAAGCATCACCTTTACCTTTGTAGCATTTGACTATGGTGCTACTACACTAGTCATTGGGTGTGACTCCTTCATGAACTACTTGATTTACGATGCGGGTGACAAGACCATAACCCACACCGCCCAATATTTTAAGCATCTCAGCAGTGATTCCTGATGGACCAGGTGCTTTCTCTGTCTTCTTATCCTTAATTGCTTTATCTATCAGGGTACTATCAATTCGGGTAGCTGATCCCTCAATTAGGTCAACCTTTGGCAGACTCTCCTCCCCCCATTCATTCTCCACATTCAGCAGTCTTTCATAGTGGCATCACCAAGCCTCTTTCTTTGCTGAATCATTAAACGCAAGGGTACCATCATTCATGCGGATACATTTCTCTCCTATGACATCACAATTTTCTCTCACACACTGTCATGTAGAAAACTGTGATGTAATAGGAGAGAAATGTGTCCGCATGGATGATGGTGCCCTTATATATATACATACATACAAATACACACACACACACACACAGACACACACACATACATAGATGAATTAAGATATCTAACCTAACTTGTATGTGTTGTTTATAACACAGTAGATTGTGATAAATGTTCAGAGAAGTCATTTCATGCAGACGACAAAAGCTAAAAAAAACAATGACTATGTTGTTGTTTTACAAAATTTCCTCAGCACCAATAGATGGCATTGTTGTATCATGGGATTTCACCATAAATTGTGAATCATGAGTAACAGGCACCCAAACACCAAATTGAAAATCAGTCAATCATTATAGCTTAACACTGGTTAAATAATCAGTGATGTCACAAAAAACTGGTTGGCTGTTTATACATTAGCCAGCTATTCATGACATTTAGCTGACTGTTTAGCCAATGTTAAACTGTATTGGTTTGACAGATTTTCAATCTGGCCTTTGGAGTTTGGTTGCCAGTTGCTGATGATCTGCAATTTACTGTGAAATCACATGATACATCAGTGGCCATCCACCCGTGCTGATGAAATTCCATCAACCAATATAATCTATGCTTTTTAGCATTTCTTGTCTAACACAAGAAGATTTCTCTGGTCGTTTAATGCAGAATATGGCATTATAAACAACACGTAAAAGTTAGGCTGGATGTGGTAATTAATATTCATTACAAAGACTGCTTCTGTCACTATTAACTAACACACACACAGACATAAAGATGCATACACACATACATACATACAAACACGCATACATACACGTACATAGACACATACATACATACATAAATAAATACATACATACATACATACATACATAATATGGGAGGAATGCGGAAAGATAATCCTTGGAATAGAATATATAGCAACTGTTGATGAGGGTTTCAGTTTTGTCATGTTAACAGGCAAATGCTTTTGGACAACATCATGAAGATTTCCCAAAACCTTTCTTCAAATTATTTCTCTTTCCATCTCTCTCATTCTCCCCCTCTCTCTGTTTCACTCATTCTCCCCATCTCTCTGTCTCCCTCTCTCTCTCTCTCTCTCTCTCTCTCTCTCTCTCGCTCACACATTTGTTCTCCATTTTTCACACACAAAACCACCCATACACTCATGCACACAAACAGAAACACATACATAAGCATACAGACACATAACATGCACCCAAAAATGTATGCAAGCACAAATATATACATGTATATATCTGCACAAACACACACACACACACGTATGTACATACGCAAAACATTTCTTCTTCTAAGAACAGTTCAAGTTTTCTTCCGATGGCTTCTGCCAGTGCTTGGCCACTTGCCAAAAATTCTCTTTCCCTCCCTCTCTCTCTCTCTCTCTCTCTCTCTCTCTCTCTCTCACACACACACACACAAAAGGGAGTGAATGCACTTAGAATCTCTAGTGAAGTGTGATATTGTATAGCAGTGAAACAGAAATACTCCCAGTAATTGAACACAAATGAGTTGACTATGGTGTGTGGTTGGATGTGTAATCTTTGACTTACAAAAATTACTGTTGTTGTTATTATTGTTGTGTTTTTGCAAAGGCAAAAAAGCTGTCTCCATAACTTTCACAGGCCTTCTGAGTCTGATGAGAATAATCCTGTCTATGTTTAGCTTGAATATAGGATGGGGTCATAGATGCGTAGTTAAGATATTTGTTTTGCAACCCCAGGATGACCAATAGTTTGTGAGTTTACTTACATAGCTGGAAACTGTGTGGTTGACTGGAGGTAGGTAAGAGAGAGAGAGAGAGAGAGGAAGAGGAGGAGGAGCAGGAGGGAGTAACATTGATTGTGATAGTGACTGTAGATGAATTTAAATATATTTGCTCTTGTTGTTCTTGCTTAGCAGCAGGTCATTTCTAATAATGCAAAGCTAGGAAAAAAAGCATTCTTGCTGTTACCATACCATAATTTAACCAATGTAGTGGGCTTTTTTGTTGTTGTTGCTGTTGTTGTTGATGATGGGATATTTTCTGTTTAGCTGCCACTTTGCAATTTCTTCAATTTCTGTTCCAAATGATATCATATTTGGTGTACTGATGCAGTTTTGTATGCTAATCATTGACATGAAATTCATTTTCACCATAAATCAATAAAGAATTAATAGCTTTTAAAGTTTGCAAATTTTGGGTAAATGTAAGCCACAGACACATTTATGCCTATTTCCATAGTAACAAGCCAAACATGGGAACTCTTTCGTCTACAAACAAGCACGTGTTGACAAATGTACTTTATGAGAAACCACATGCATTGACTCTGTGTTCTGCTGCTTGTGCCCATCTGTTGCTTGTACCCTGGTCATGAGATGTGCTAAAAATAACAGCTAAACAGGCCTTAAATCACACACCTCACCCCTCTTTTTTTTTGGTTTTTGCATAATTGTTTGAATTCCTGTGTATAGAACACAAATTTGCAACCGTTTTCTGAAAATTCCAAAAATAAGAAAGTTATGAGGAGGTTATATGTCATGCATAACAGAATTTGATTTGTTTACAGTCTCATATCAAAATGTACCATTTTCAATTTGTGCTGTCACACACAAAATGACAGTTTCCAAATCCTGTTTTCTGAGTGAGTAAAAATTATCAAATTTTAAACCTCTATAACTATTTTAAAAAAAATTTCTAGAAAAAGTGAAATACTCACTGAGATTCAGTATCAATACACCAAATTTTTAAATTTTCCCTAAACTTTGAAATTTCCACAAGTGCAGCCAAACAGAAAGGATCCTGTTGATGCCTTATAGCATGATTTAAAGGAATTCACTATAAATTTCAATGTTTTAGCATTTGATCTGCAGCTCAGAAATTTGGTTAAAAATAAACATAAAGAATGACACAAGGTCATACATTTTGGGGAACTTATAGTTGATTGTTGTGTGGTATGCATTAGATTGACCCTTAAATTACTCTTGACCAATAATTTGCCAAAGGCAATCAAATGCGTGACCATAGTTTTTGTTGAGTGGTGCAGCTCAGTCCTAATCCAGCAAAATCAGGGCATGAGGTAATCGAATGACAGATGTGATCGCAGATCCATAGTTTCAGATATGGCATATCTCTCAGTCTAGATGAGGTTCATACTGCACATTTTAATATACAATGTTTAATTGCGTGTAGTATAGTACTGTGGGAGGCGCAATGACCCAGTGGTTAGGGTAGCGGACTCGCGGTCATAGGATCGTGGTTTCGATTCCCAGACCGGGCATTGTGAGTGTTTATAGAGCGAAAACACCTAAAGCTCCACGAGGCTCCGGCAGGGGATGGTGGCGAACCCTGCTGTATTCTTTCACCACAACTTTCTCTCACTCTTACTTCCTGTTTCTGTTGTGCCTGTAATTCAAAGGGTCAGCCTTGTCACACTGTGTCACGCTGAATATCCCCGAGAACTACGTTAAGGGTACACATGTCTGTGGAGTGCTCAGCCACTTGCATGTTAATTTCACAAGCAGGCTGTTCCATTGATTGGACCAAATGGAACCCTCGACGTCGTAAGCGACAGAGTGCCAACAAACAACAACATAGTACTGTGGTATGGTCATATTGTACTTTCTTCTCCATTTTGTCTGTCTGTAGTTTCTGGTAGTAGGCCTTAACAGAGGTGGACAAGCTGAACTTGTATTCAATCATGACTTTTCCAATCAAAGACAACAAAATGGCAGTCATAAGAGTGTTGGATAGAATGTCTCAAGGTATTTGTTCCGACTCTCTGTGCTTGTAGTTCAAATCCTACCAAGGTCAACTTTGCCTTTTATTCTTTCAGGGTCAATAAAAAGAAAATACCAGTCCAGGGTGATGAATTTGCAGAAATAATGCTAGAGTGTTGGGCAGGATTCCTTGTGGTATCTGTTTGGGCTCTGTGCATTCTGAGTTCAAATCCCACCTCATCACCAGAAAAAAAAAAAAACAGTGACATTTCTGTCAGGAGTTGCAACCTACAGACGGTATCAAAATTACATACACCACCACCACCACCATCACCACCAGAAAACAGGGAAGATATTTGGAGGATGCATTAGTGTCATTACTCAAAGATTCCTTGAACTCTCATTTTATGATGAAGCAATGGAAATAATTTGATTCCTGTTGCCTGAAGAGTGAGGACTGATGGAAACTAAGTGACAATACAAAAGTCAAGTAAATATACTCTTTAACTTGTTTCAGTCATTTGACTGCGGCCATGCTGGAGCACCGCCTTTTGTTTATATTTTATAATACATATCAATTATTTTTTCTCTTTTTCTTTATAAATAACATATTCACATATGTATGTAGGTATGTACATACATACATGTATGTAAGTATTTAAAATATGAATTTATGTAGATATTATAATAATATACACATATATCACATATACAAATGCATGTATGAATATTTGTGTGTTTCAGAAAAAAAATTCAGTATATGCATTTGGGTGTAATATATGAAAGATGGATGTTAAACAATGATAATGAGGTTATATATATATATATATATATATATATATATATACACACACATACACGTACACATGTGCACACACACGCGTGTGCATGCACACACACACACCACCGCCCTCATTAATATTATTTCACACTTTTTTTTTTGTAGGCTGGCATAGATTGGATGGTTTGACAGGAGCTGACAAGAGTGGGAGCCACACAAGGCCCCATTGTCTGCTTTGGCATGGTTTCTACAACTCGATCCCTTCCTAATGCCAACCACTTTACAGATTGTACTGAATACTTTTTTACATGGCACTAGCACTGGTGCTTTTTTATGTGGCACCATCACCAGCAGGGTCACCAAGTACTTTTCAAGACAAATACCCTTCAACTGGGAGCAGTTGGAAAAGAAAAGAGAGTAAGTTAGAGAGCAAGATAAAGAGAGCGAGTAAATCAGGAAGACAAAGAGAGCGCTAGTGACAGAGATGATGGAGAAGACATGTCAGGACATGCACTGGTGGGAGGAGAATAAGTGAGGTGTTACAGAGGTTTGAACTGGGTGAATGGGCAGGATAGGAGTGACTGTAGCAAATGCTGGAGACAAATATAGGAGAGGCTTGGGAGTGGGGAGTGAGTTGCAGTAGATATATGAGGGTAGTGAAGATGAGGGGAGAGACAGCATAGAAAGGAAGTGACTGCTGGAGACTGTAGGTGAGGGAAATGGAAAAGGTTCAGGGTGGAGGAAGAAAGGTAACTGAGAAAGCAAGGGGATGTAGTCCGTGCCTATTCTGCTCTCAGGTGATAGAGAAGTGATGGGTGTCGGCGGATGAACTGTGAAGGGAAATGGTTGATGGAACAGAAAGGATGGAACAGAAAGGATAGAGGTGAAGGTGGAGCAGAGTTCCTCATGGACAAACATTACGAAAGTGGTTTTCAGACATCGATTCTACTGCAGTGGATGGGTCTTCTTGAGTACAGTAATGTGCTAGGTATCTTGGCCTTTTGTCATCTCTTTCGTAAGGCTCAGCATCTTCAGACTGGCCTTCAATACTTCAGCATACATATGTATGTATAAATATATGTATATAAATAGGCGCAGGAGTGGCTGTGTGGTAAGTAGTTTGCTTACCAACCACATAGTTCCGGGTTCAGTCTCACTGCGTGCACCTAGGGCAAGTGTCTTCTACTATAGCCTCAGGCCGACCAAAGCCTTGTGAGTGGATTTGGTAGGTGGAAACTGAAAGAAGCCCATCGTGTATATATATATATATATATATATGTATATATATATATATATATATATATGTGTGTGTGTGTGTGTGTGTGTGTGTGCGTGTGTGCTTGTGTGTCTGTGTTTGTCCCCCCAATATTGCTTGACAACCGATGCTGGTGTGTTTACGTCCCCGTAACTTAGTGGTTCGGCAAAAGAGACCGATAGAATAAGTACTAGGCTTATAAAGAATAAGTCCTGGGGTCAATTTGCTCAACTAAAGGCAGTGCTCCAGCATGGCCACATTCAAATGACTGAAACAAGTAAAAGAGTAAAAGGGAGAGAGTAAATACATATCCATACACACACACACACACATTTATACTCACATACATAAAACTATACATATAAATGCGTGAAATGGGAGAGAGAGCAAGAGACAGATAAAATGCACATACATATGTCTAAGCATATATGTACATGCATATGTGCATACAAATATACGTGCATACAGGTATATTTTGATTTTATATCTGCAGAAGTCTGTATGAAACCATAGTCGTTAGCTTGGCGAAGTTCAGTAATCACCCAGTGAACACAGAGTCTATAATGGCAATTGTGTAACATTTTATATTAAAGGTAATTGTGTAAGACAAATAATAAACTGGATAAGGAAAAGTCGAAGCTTGGTACTGGCATTGAGTATATATCTGGAGACAGATGCATTCTTCATTCACTTGATAACTCTGGAACAGTAATATAATTGCAAACAGCCAGCAGGTACAGGCGACAGCAACAACAAAATACTACAACAATAACAATAACTAAAAGAGCAATATAAGCTGTAGCCATTTGGTTGTATTTAATAATCATTGTCATAGCAATATTATTGCTGTTTAGCTTCAGGTCAATCTAACTGAGAATATCTAGAATCAAACGATTTCCAACTGTGGCCATCCTGTCTTTTTGTGTATCATGGATTACAGTGGTCAATGTATCCTTTTCTTTTTATGATGGTAAAGTGTGGTTTGGGAGGAATCTGGTTGCTATTTCTAGCAGGCTGAACGACTGCACAGAGGCTGATGGTGGTGGTGGTGGTGGTGGTGGTAGTTGTGGTGGCAGTGAAATCATGTTGTTAGCTCAAATCTTTCTGTGGTTGACTTTATCTTTCATCCCTCTAAGGATCATTAAATGAATTCTTGCATACATTCTTTCATTCATTCATTTATTCATCTATCTGTATATAGGTGCAGGCGTGGCTGTGTGGTAAGAAGCTTGCTTCTCCAATCACATGGTTCTGGGTTCAGTCCCAGTGTTTGGCACCTTGGGCAAGTGTCTTCTATTATAGCCACGGGCCAACCAAAGCATTGTGAGTGGATTTGGTAGACAGAAACTGAAAGAAGTGTATGTGTGTGTCTTTGTATGGGTTTCCCCACACACATTGACATCCCTGTAACTTAGCAGTTTGGCAAAAGAGACCAACAGAATAAGTACTAGGCTTAAAAAAAAAAATCCTGGGGCTGGTTTGTTTGACTAAAACTCTCAAAGCAGTGCCCATCATGACGGCAGTCAAATGACTGAAACAAGTAAAAGATACAACAAACTGGAGCTTTGAGCAAAAGTGAGAAGTTATTATTTCTAGTTTCTTTTTAGTATTAGACGAGGTGGAAGTCTTGAATAACATCGATTATGTCTTTCTTTCTTTCTTTTTTATTTGGTTGTTTTGTCCAATCAAAAATGGAAGAGTCTATGTTCTGTCATTTAATGAGGATTGAGACGTTGGTTCAATTGAATGATCTGCTCATTGAATTAAGGTGTAAGTGGCTGAGTATTCCACAGAAATATGTACACAATGTAATATTTGTCAGTGTATGACAAGTACAATCAATCAAGTGAGCTTCTAAACAGTTTCTACTTGCCCAATTTCCCTCCCAAGATATGGGTCTACCCGAGGCTTTTTAAGATGACACCAAAATGCACCCAGCTTCTGTGACCAAACCTAACACTGGTTGCTAAGCAGTGATGGAGGACAAACACAGACATGAAGATATACACATGCATGCATGCGTGCATGCACACACACACACAGGCGGCGAGCTGGCAGAAACGTTAGCACGCCGGGCGAAATGCTCAGCGGTATTTCGTCTGCCCGCTACGTTCTGAGTTCAAATTCTGCCAAGGTCGACTTTGCCTTTCATCCTTTCGGGGTCGATTAAATAAGTACCAGTTACACACTGGGGTCGATATAATCGATTTAATCCGTTTGTCTGTCCTTGTTTGTCCCCTCTGTGTGTAGCCCCTTGTGGGTAGTAAAGAAATAACACACACACACACACACACAAGGCTTTGGTTGGCCCAAGGCTGTAGTAGAAGATACTTGCCCAAGGTGCCATACAGTGGAATTGAACCCAGAACCATGTGGTTGGGAAGCAACTTTCTTACCACACAGCCATGTCTGTGCCTAATTTTTATGCTCAGTGTTGTGATTTAAAACAGTTGAAATATAATCCACATTAAATGTTTAAGTCGATCGACTTATCTGGCACGAGATCTATAAACATCAAACTTAAGCAGCTGAGAATCAACTCAAATGCCATTGTGTCTTGTTTAACCCTTTAGCATCTAATCTGGCTATACCCAGCCCAAATATTCTGCCTGGCTAGATCCTGCCTCTCACACCTACCCTACAGTGTCATTTTGAAAATATACAGTCACATTGTCAAAATCTCAAGGCTACAAGATAATAATTGATTAGTTGAAAATGAACAATATATTTGACAGAGTAATCTGAATGCTTAAAGGGTTAACTAGTCTTTCTGAATTTATGGTCTTTTCACAGCAATTCTTCACCCATGGTAAAAAGGAGAGTGACAGTAGTATTCCAATTTTCCATGTTACCAATAATATTAATAACAATCCTTTCTACTATAGGCACAAGGCCTGAAATTTGAGGGGAGGGGATTAGTTGATTGCATCAACCCCAGTGTTTAACTGGTACTCATTTTATCAACCCTGAAAGGATGAAAGGCAAAGTTAATCTCAGTGGAATTTTAACCCAAAACTTGAAGACAGATGAAATGCCACAAAGCATTTTGCATGGGATGCTAATGATCCAATGATGATGATGATGATGATGATAATAATAATAAGAATAAACAATTAGAAGAGTATGATGCAATTGATAATAAATAGAGATTGACCCTGTTGTTTAATGAACTGAACAAATTGAACAATCTTTCAACAGATTGTCTGTTTTTCTTGGGTCCAAAATGTAAAATGAAAAAATAAAGCAAAAATGCAGAAGTTCAAAATATGAACAGGAATATCCTGCATTCCTTTTTAGAAAACATAAACAAGATCAATTTTCACCATTTCATAACTGGTGACAAGGAAGAAGAAAGAAAGAAAGAAGACAGAAAAGAGAACACTAATAATAGGTTTGAGAAATTTGTTGGAGAAACTGAGATTGATATGAGGATTGAGCATGCTCAGAAACTGCTTTATCAAGGACAGTGAGTATTTTGAAATTGGTACTTGTATGTTAAGTATCACAGAAGACCCTGTGAGATCCTTGACAACAGCTGGTTGCCTGCTCTTACAGAATTAGCTAGAACAAGTGAAATCAAGAGCTCTGAGAAATGAAATGAAATCATCATCATCATCATCATCGTCGTTTAACGTCCGCTTTCCATGCTAGCATGGGTTGGACGATTTGACTGAGGACTGGTGAAACCGGATGGCAACACCAATAATAATAATAATAATAATAATAATAATAATAATAAGAGCACTCAGAGAGTGCAAACATCAGCCAAGGCAACACCAACATCCTCTCAACGATTAGCTGGAGATGATTTTTAAAATGAGAATATCTGAAATAAACTTGACTGCTCTCACAAACAAGAATACTAAAAATGACGCTGACCACGCTAAAAAATTAAGTAAAAAATAAGTGGAAAAATAATCCAGAATCCTTGTCCAGTACCAGATTGATCCCAAAATCTAATCAGTTTGTGCCAGTCATGAGGCCAAACATCCCAGAAAGTTTCATCCAAATCCATGAAGCAGTTCTTGAGATATCTTGTCGACAGACAAACAAACACGACTGAAAACAATACCTCCGCCTTCACTAAGGTGGAGGTAATAATAATAATAATAATAATAATAATAATAAAAATAATAATAATAATAATGGTTTCAAATTTTGGCATCAGGGCAGCAACTTTTTCATACTGACCCTAGTACTTGACTGGTACTTTATTTTATCAATCCCAAAAAGATGAAAGACAAAGCTGACTTCAGCAGTATTTGAACTCAGAATATAAAGAACCAGAACAAATGCCATAAAGTATTTTGTCTCGTGTGTGAATGATTCTACCAGCTTCAAATTTTGGCACAAAGCCAATGGGTTTGAGGGGAGGTGGTTAGCCAAAACCATTGGCCCCAATACTTGACTGATTGACTTTGAAAGGCTGAGAAGCACAACTGACTTTCATGGAATATATCAACTCAATGGGATCTGAACACATAACAAAGAGATGTTCAGATCCCATTGAGCATTTTGTCAGATCCCATTGAGCATTTTGTCTGACACTAATGATTCTGCCATTTCATCATCTTTATATAAGGTGATTATTAAAAATAAATCTAATATATATCCACAAAAATCTTTCCTAGTGACTCCATCAAATTTAAGTAATAGCCATGGGTGTCATGTAAGAAAACATAATTCAATGATATACTGCTTCCAAGGAAAGCAATAGTAATTGTGGTGAAATTGGTCATTTCATGAGAGTTTGCCACTCTCAGACTGTTCGTAATTTAAGTAAGGAATAAACTGAAAAAGCAGATGTTTTCATGGAGTAATAGTAACTATGTGATTCTATTCTCTTGAAATCAACCAAAGAAAGATGTTAAAATGAATTTGTCAACCAAAGAGAATACCTGTAGCTACGCAAATGGATTCTGATGTTGCCAGAAAATACTACTGTCTTGTCGGGATCACCAATTAAGCCTTCATTACATAGCTTCCTATTTCATTTAGTGAGAATTACAGATTATTGGCCAAATAGACTGCATTATCAGTTTCAATAATAATTCTCACTCTCATCGCTGTGTAGTGGCTAAAAGTCCCCATAATTATGGATTTATTTGATTTACTCAATATTCTCTCTTTGTTTCAACTTAAATGAAAATATAAGTCAATTAGTAATTTCATAGGATTAATTGCTTTGATTCCTTTCAACTGAAGATAAAATTTATGACAGCTTAGCCAGGAGTTGTTTAATTGAAAAATAAAGTTAATAATGAATTAATAACATTATAACAGAGGAGAATAATTACCTCATGAAATGTTATGAGTCCTCAATTCCTGATGGAATAATAGAGATGCTTTGTGACATACAGTGTGTCTTGGACATTTTTACACCTAGTGGAACCCATCCTTCTCCAGATCTGACTGCAAGTGATTTCTTCCAGAAAAAGAGACAAACAGAAAGAAAGAACAATCAACTCCAGTACTGAACCGGTATTTTATCAACCCCAAAAGGATGAAAGATAAAGTTGACCTTGGCAAGATTTGAACACCAAATGCAGAGAGCTGTAACTATTATCACCCAACCTAACCAATGTTCTAATGACTCTACCAATAGGCTATCTACTAATTAGTTACAGCTGATACGAAAGTTTAAGAATGAACACACAGTCAGAACACCTAAAAAGAAAGGAAGCTCATGTATGTACACAGATTATAAACCATGTCTAAATAATAGTCTACAGGCATTTAAGTATCCAGCTTCAAAAGTAGAAACCATGCTTACAGGAATGAAAGGCACCTTTTCTTTTCTACCCCAAGATTGACCCAATATTTGTTTATGTACCCAATTTGGTAAATTGGTAAATTGAAGCTGATGAACAGCAAAGGCATATGCATGATTAATACCAACCTTGATCTCTTCAGAGTAAAAAGATTTCAAATAAGCTTGAATTTGATGCCATCTATGGCCAACTTTTCTCTTCATACATTTACACCTTGTCATACATTGCACAGGCACATACATACACACACATACATACACAAATACCTATACAAGTACATACATATACATATGTATACACACATACAAATACACACACACACATACACATGCACACATATGCACCCATACATACCTGTATGCGTATGCATATATATAAATATATATATACATATATATATATATATATATATATATATATATATATATATATATATATATATAAGAGGGTTGACCACTAAGTGGACATCCATTTTGCTAGAAGAAGACCACTTATGGTCTGACCAGTAAGAAAAGATTGTTCTCAAGAAAATTCAGCAAACACCAGAATGCGCCAGAATGAAGACTTTTGAAATAGAACCCCAAATGTAATTAGTAGAATTATATACATGTTCAATTTCATGTGGACGTCTCGTGTATTGTTCTGCAAATTATATTGCCAAGACGATCATACCGAAGAGTTGCAGACAATTACGTAAGTGATAACAACGAAACCGGTCTGTGATTAATGTTTGTATTTTGTCTCTTTTCTTTTGTCTTGCTCGCTTACGTTCTGGTGTTTGCTGAATTTTCAGACAGGACACTAATATCTTCTTGGAAAATGGCCCTGCTCCATTTGTAGATAAAGTGTAAGTAGAAATTATATACAGTGTGCTCAGTAAAAACTATGAACACATAAGAGATGCAATGGAGTCATAGGAAGGTTAACAGAGAAAATAGACTGTTTGTGGTAGATGTGCAAGAGCAATAATCTATTTAATAAAAGCACACAGAAAATAGATATTCTGAAATGTCAAGAAGGCTTTCTAATAGTAGTAGGTAGTTTCTGTTATGTAAGTGACCTAATTAGTACTAGAGGACGATACTCACAAATTATAGTCGCTAGACTGAAAATTGGTTGGAGAAAGTTTAGAGAGTTATTACCTCTGTTGGTAGCAAAAGGCCTATCTCTCAGAGAGAAAAGCAGACTGTACGATGCTTGGATAAAAAAATCAATGCTACATGGTTGTGAAACTTGGGCTGTGAATGCAGAGGACATGAAGACTAGAAAGAAATGGAGCTAGCATACCCTGATGGATGTGCAATGTTAGTGTGCATGTAAGACAATGTACAAATGTGCTGTGAGAAAAACTTGGGCATAAGAGGCATCAGATGTGATGTGCAGAAGAGAAAATTGCACTGGTATGGTCATGTGATGTCATGGGACGGATGAGGACAGCTGTATAAAGAAGTGCTAAACGCTAAACATGGAAGGAACCTGTGGATGAGGAACACCAGACCTTGGAAAACATGGGATAAACTGGTGGAGACTAACCTCAAGATATTCAGCCTCTCAGAGATGATGGGGGTCCGAGATGATTGGCAATGTGCTGTGCTTAGGAAGATCCATCCAGCTCAGCAGAATTAGGATTCTGTCAAGCCTTCCCCAACAACTCATCTTGTAACATTCACTCTTCTTTTAATCTTCTATCGCTTATGCCTCTCTGCTGAACTAATATCTACTGCATCCAACTCATCCCCTATCTCTAGTCATCTGTCACACTATTTTTACTCAGTGCACTTACCTACATGTCCACCTTTCTGCTCTTCTGTCTTATTCTGTCTCATATTCGCCTTGTACCTGAATCTCACATCTCTCTCTCTCTCTCTCTCTCTCTCTCTCTCCAGACGAGCAAGCTACGTATACTTAGTGAACTCACCAATGATGGAGTCACATAAAAAGTACCCAGTACACACTGTTAAATGGTTGGTTTTAGGAAGAGCATTGAACTGCAGAAACCACGCCAAAGCAGACATAGAATCTGGTGCAGCTTCTTGCTCATCTGTTCTTGTTGAACCATTCAACCCATGCCAGTATGGAAAAGGGGGTGTTATATGATGTTGGTGATGATGATATATATTATATAT
>NC_142949.1:21974781-21997281 GCF_046866305.1 Octopus bimaculoides | reverse complement strand
TGAAAGAAATGATTGCTTAAGTAGGTTGTTGATACCTGTGACTTGATAAAAGTGAGGTGGCTCTTTTAACCACAAGAGAAATACCATCCTATAAATTTAGATTTTACACTTCAGGGACCATTTTCTCTTTTAAATTCTTAATTCCATCTATTCCATAATATTTTCACAATAAGAAAGACATAAATACAGATGAAAAATTCCCAGAATGTCCAAATCAAGATCACAATATTCTATCAACAGATTCAACTGTATACTGTTGTTTAGAGTCTGGCCAGCTCTGACTGAGCAGAGCTACAATCAAAGGCATTCCTGCAAGATTTTACCAACTTCTCAATATCTAGATCCATTTTTGGCCAGGAAACATAACTCCTCATCAAAAACAGTATAGCATTTTCTTTCATTTGAATTTTTGCCTGTTTCAGTGCAAAGAACCAACTTATCAGAAAAAGATTTCAGGAAAAACTTTTTTAATTCTCTTTTTAAATCCTCTGATGCCTTATCTGTACTGGTGGAAGAACCATTCACATTTTTACAAAAAATATTTTTGGGGAGGTCCCATAAGTTAAATAGTTCCATCCAGTCTGTTCCAAATAAATTTGTCGTATTTTTCAACACAAAATCTTTGGCTTTCAAGGTTTTTCCATGAATTGTAATATCACTTATCATTTCGCCCATAAAATGCAGTTTTTTTTCTGAAACACCTTGCACAATTTTCGAACTTTCCTTTAATCTAGGTTTCCCTATTTTTCTCCATGTATCTGTATTAATTATCATGACATCACTGCCTGTATCCAATTGTAACTTGATATTCACATTATTCATTTTTATGAACACAAATTTTTTTTTCTGAGCCTTGCTTAGAATTTTTGTAAACAATATATTCTTTCTAGATTTTTTTTTTTTTTACCCTTTCTTTTTTATTTCGCTATACAATGTGAGTTTGTATGTCCGATTTTGCCACACTCAAAGCATTTACAATTTTTAAAAGAACATTTACTTCTAAACTGTAAACTTCCACACCTATAGCATGGATTTAGTCTTGACATTTGTTTTTCCTTTTTCTTATCTATTTCAGGTTGACACGCATGTATCTGAGAGCAAATGGCGAGCCTCTACAACTTCAAGTTGCATGTCAAGAGGAAACACCCAATGCATGCCATCTAGTTTGAGGAGAGGATCAAAGCTGGCTCTTCCCATGGAAAACACAGGCAATCTTCTGGTAGCAGTGCCAATAGCCAGTCACTGTACCAGTGGCTTCATAACATATAATGATAATTTCTTTCTAGCTCCCCTGTATTCACGAATCCTATCTTTCGGGACATATCCAGAGAATCGCATGCAGTGAATGAAGTTCTGTACATGTTTCCTTGTTTCACAGGGTTCGCATAGGGTTCATAGGGTGCACATTATTCAGTATCCTAAGTCTGCTATCAGTATGTTGATTTTCATATTGTATGACAAAGCTGAGCTCTTGAGAACAACATATTTAAAAGTTATGGGCTTCATGTAATAGGAGTAGAGGAGTTGCACTCTGTTGTTTACAGTTTCTAACCAAAGTTCAGTATCAAGGACAGGGAGTTTATTGTTAGGGTGCCTAGTGGGGTAATCTATAGTTACCTTGATACTTTGGTCGATGGAGTTAGCTACGTGCTGGATGCTATCCATTATGCTCCTCTTGGTTTCTACACTACATTTACTAGGGTTTGTCCTAACTAGAATGTTAGGACAAATGTTACATACCTACAGTAAAGCAATACAGTTGCGGATTGTTCAGCTATAATAATAACAGTTTTTATTATAAATGATCTTGACTTCTTTTTACTTTACATAAAATACTCTTTACATTCTGCTGTTGCTTTATTGCCATTTATTTACAAGTATTATAAATTTTACAGGTAAATATTTTTCTGGGAATGAATTAAGATTTATAACATTGCTACTATGCGAAATTATTGCGCTGCTTTACGAGTTTTTGCTTTACAAGCTGTCTCCAGAAACAAATTAACTTGTATATTGAGGCATTATTGCATATAAAAAAAAGTTGACACTCATTTATAAAGATGGTAGATCGTTGTAATCTGAGGAAGATTCTTCATTTACTACTTTTAGCCTGTTGAATGATGTTCACGAAAGCATAATCTTGATTGAGGATATCCAGGAAAAAAATCCAGATGAAATGCAAAACTGAAATCAAAGGCTGTTAGAATGTCTGCAGATAAGAACTACTCTAAGACAGTTGTTACAAAAAGCTGATTCTCAAAAATTATCACCATCATCATCATCATTTAACGTCTGCTTTCCATGCTAGCATGGGTTGGACAGTTTGACTGAAAACTAGTAAGCCAGGAAGCTGCAATTTTCAGTCAAACTGTCCAGCTTGTAAACCCAGAGGAACAAGGAGAGATACTAACGTGATTACAAGGAACTGTAAACCAAATTGAATTTTGGTTGCAATGAAGACGAGAAAAGCTGCATCGTACTGACAAGAAACTGAAACCCAATTTGAAAGATAGTTGAAGCAGTGACGATTCCAGGTACTTAAACCAGAGCAAGTAATTTCAAAAACCAAAACCTTGCAACTGAAATAAGGTACATATACACTAAGTGTACCTACTTTTCAGAAATGCCTCAGAAAAATCAAAGATTTAAATTAAAATCAGATTTTGTCATTTGTATGTATTACATGTGTTGTATTAATGCAGGAAACCCCTCTGGTTAAGAGGTCTTCAGCAACAAGAAATGAGACAAAAAGAAACTTGCTGAGAAAGAGAGAGATTTACATATGCAAGCTCACACTATATGGGACTGATGCTTTTTCATTCAATTGGAGATATTGATGAAATGAACAAAATTTTGTGAATGTCAGAATGTGATACTAAAATAAAGCAGACAACCTCTAATGGCATGAATCATTCTGGAAACAATAGCTCTTGTAGTTGCTTTAGCTAACATTATAATGACCCTTTCTTTGAGCTAATAGGCAAATCTTATATGATTGACCAACCAACCAACTAAAAATAGCAGCTGAATCTCTTTCAAATTACACCCATCTTAAAAAAACAGTGCACTACATAATATAATCTTGTTTAAATTGTTACTGAAAAACAAAAAGATTATGTATTTATGGCAGAAAAGGTGTTGATTAAAGGCATGATCAATCAAGGTTTACCTAGGGCTAAATAACAACACTAATATCAATAACTCCTGTTTTCTAGGAGAAAAACAGTGCATTTATTTTATGTTTAGATTGACTCTGAAGCCAGGATATTATGGTTAAGTTGTCTGTAATATTAAGAATGGTACACCTGCTACCACAAGATTGCTACTAAAAATATATAAGGCAATTTTGGCAAGGATGATTGCACCATGTTGCACAAACAGTTATCACAAAGGTGAGTGGGATGTCATCTTTGATATCACTCGACCAGCAAAAAATAGTAAAGCAATCTCTCAAGTTACATTCTATCATTATTGCATGATATTTGTAAACAAGTATCACCATCATATAAGTGGTGTTGTTTATTTCCAATCTTCTGAGAAAATATGTCTGGCCATGGGGGAAATATTACCTTGCTTGGAGAGGATTGGCAACAGGAAGGGAATCTAACCATAGAAAACCTGCCTCAATAAATTTTGTCTGAAACATGCAAGCATGGGAAAGTAAAAGGGTAAAGACGCCCTTCAGTCATGAATGACCTTAGGATTGCAACCATGGTCAATGTGAACTGGAGTGAACTGGAGCAACATGAAATAAAGTGTCATGCTTAAGAACACAACACAGCCTAGTTCAGGAATTGAATTCACTACCTCATGATTGTGAGCCCTAACCACTGAGCCAAGCACCTTCGTTGTTTATATATTTACTACATAAAGGGTAAAAACCCCATTTGGTCATGAATGACCATGGGATTGCACCTAGAAAGTTACCCTCCAAGACACAAGTCCAGGCAAGGTTCTTTACCAAGGACCAGCTATCGACCATGCATACCAGCCTCCCCTCTCCATGCCATCAGTGTTATCCAAGGGAAAGGCAAAGGCTGATATAACTTGGTACCAGTAACGTCACAACCCACTTCTAAAGTTGAGTAAACTGGAGCAACATGAAATAAAGTTACTTGCTTAAGAACGCAACATAGTCCAGTCCAGGAATCGAACTCACTACCCCATGTTTGTGAGTCCAATATTCTAACTATTGCAGCAAGCACCTTTATGGAAAAGTAGACATTACAATAATGAGGATGCTGAATCCCAATAAGAATTAGCTGGAGTGAGCTGGACAGTTGGACAGTATCCAACAAACCAGAGGGCTACACCAAGCTCCAAAATCTGCTTTGGCATGGTTTGTACAGCTCAATGCCCTTTCTAACACCAACCATTTTACAAAGTGTACTGGTGCTTTCTCATGGCATCTGCACTCATGAAACTCCTACAACTGAGTGGGGTTGTAATAGAGGGCATGGGTGGATTTATATATATAATAATCATCTGAATAGTTTGTTTACGAAATTCCATGCTTGTCCAAAGACTTGCTTAACCCTTTCGTTACTGTATTTATTTTGAGATGCTCTATGTTTCTTTCAATTACTTTAAATATAACAAAGAATTTAGTAAAATAACTCAGTTATCATGAAGCTAGTGTTAAGAACTTAAATTGTGACTAAGGTTTGGTGGAAGATTTTAATTTAGAACTTATGAAAACAAGACATTTGTACTACAGAGCCAGAGCCGGTTTCAGCCGGGTTGGTAACGAAAGGGTTAAACTGCTATACTGTGGAATTGAGTGCAGAACTACATTAAGTAACATAGTTCAAGGGAGTTCAAAAACAATTAGATGGTCATGGTTGGAACGCCTTTAATCAGAGATTTCAACCCAAGGTTTAAAAGATTGTAATAATTAATGAAAAGCAATTTGATATCACTACTGATTCAACTAATAGGGTGCCACTGTCAAGAATATCAGTTTTTAAATACTAAATTATTGGACAAGAATTTGAACATAAATCCTTTGAAACAGCATTTGTACCACGATGTGGAGGAAACAACAGTAGGTTATTCCACTAAATTTGTAAACCCTTCAAATTCTTCTGATGAGCCAATACCAAATACTAAAACTGAAAATTGGCATTTCTCTTTATTATATAGTTGTGAATTCTTGATGCTCCTAAATTTGTTCTATGTAATTTGTTTAGCTGCAAAGACACCAATGCTATTATGCATAATAGATAATAGATGTTACTGTTCCAACAAGAAAAGTACCAAATAGAATACGTTTCCTTTCCAAATATTCCACTAATGCCAAGTGACTGTCTTATTAAATTTAAGTGATTTAGGTTTCTTATTCAGGCTATGCTTTTGCAATGCTGATCGATAAATCTCAAGGTCAGAGCTTCAAAGTTGCTTTATCTACAGCAACTCTGTTTCTCACAGGGTGAGTTTTTATTATTGGATACCAAATTGTTAGCAAAGCTGAAAACTTTTAAATATTGCCAAAATAAACAAACAAACAAACAAACAAACAAACAAACAAACAGTAACAACAACAACAATAATAATGGGGACTGAAGGATTTTTAATTGCAGCACAAGATCACAGCTTTCCCACCAGAAATTACCAAAAACATGTAATGAAAAGAAATACAAGTAACTGCAGAATATGTGGAGATGGAGAAGAAACAACAAATCATATTGTCTCTGGCTGCACAGTCTTGGCTAAGTAGAAATATATTCACAGACACGACAGAGTCGGGACCTACATACACTGGAAGCTATGCCAACACCGTGGAACGACAACAGAAAAAAGATGGTATAGGCACATGCCAGAAAAGGTCACAGAAAATGAGAAAGCAACCATACTCTGGGATATGCCAATACACACAGATAAAGAAATTAAGGCCAACAGGCTGGATATAATTGTCAGAGATCACCAAGAAAAAAAAATTGCTTTCTAATTGATGTATCAATACCAGCAGATGACAACGTTTCCCTAAAAGAAATGGAGAAACTTTCAAAATACAAAGATCTGGAAATAGAGGTAACTCGAATTGGAGTCTAAAAACAGAAACAATTCCTATCATTGTAGGCACATTAGGTATGATAAAAAAAAATATTCAGACAAATACATAACAGAAACTCCAGGACTGACAAGTAAATATAACACACAGAAAATAGCACTACTGGGCACCACATACATCCTACATAAAACACTTTCAATACAGTAAAAATAAGAGCACCGCAACAAACCACGGCACATACCCAAGGCACACAGATCTGCGCTTGGTAGTGCAGTGAAAGCATGTAATAAAAATAAGACTACTGAATAATAATAATAATAATAATAATAATAATAATAATAATAATAATAATAATGACGATGATGATGATGATAATTTCATTTATTGGCCACCAGGGTAGACATATAGGGGACAATACAGTAGATGAGTACAGTGAGGGTTTTACACAAAACAACAAGTAAACAATTAGAAAACAATAACAATAGACATTAAACAAGAAAAAAAATATAACAATGAAAATTCCACAAAAGTAGGGGATAATTTGAGGGTACTCAGGAAACATACCCCTCTCCTCCTCAAATTCACCAGCCTACAGGTGCATTATTAGAGTAGATCTACTCACACAGGCCATTTTCGCTACATTCACTCACCTTTCAGCAAATGTACTGGTGGGGGGGGCATCACTTCTCTCTCCACCCTCATCTTCCTTTACAAGTGAAATTTGAAAAAGTTGATGAGGGATTGGCCAAAGAGAAAAGTGTCTGTCTTCAGTCCTTTCAACCTGGTCCACCATACAATTTCTTTCACTACTGCCACCAAACAGAGGAAAATTACCTGTCCTTCTTGGCAAAGGAAGGTGGCAGATCAATCTTCACTATGGACTTGGCCAATAGCCAGATCCATCCTACAAGCAATAACAGTTATTTGACATAACTCCGCAAGTCAGTAATGCACGGACACTGGACGAGTACATGCAGAATAGTTTTGTCACTCTGAGCGCATCTTGGGCAGGTCCGTCTGACAGCACTTCCATGCCTGTAGAGTTTATCTTGAACCAGAGGTGCCCCTCAAGTAGCATTGCCAAGCGATGGATTTCTGGAAGTTATCCATCATCCCCGGATTAAAAGTCCTCTGGAATAGATTGGTCAGTTTGACTTTATCAATGCCCAGAGCCTCTCTGAGTGCATCATCGCGCTTTCCCACCACTAACCCTCTATAGAACTCAAGAGTAGATGTTCCACTGACCGATTTTCCCACTGGTAGAGGGCAGTGAGTGCCTGGCAACATTCCAGATGCCAGTCACCCTGTCTGGATGTCTTCTTGACCCAGGACTGCAGTTCAGTCAAGGAGACAAGCTGGAGAAAGGCCTGTTTGACAAACAGCGACCACACCTGTTCACCGTTTAGGCAGAATATCTGGAGATGCTGAAGCCTAAGTGCATGTCTATGCATGATTAACCATGGCATGCCCAGCCCTCCATGTAGAGGGTGCTGGCAGCAGATGGACTGCCTCACCAACAGAACCTGTTCCCTCCACAAGAATTTGAGGAGACGCTCCAACTTGGTAAGGCACAAAGGGGGGCAAGGATTGATAGTCAGGCAGTAGTGGATGATGGACATGATGTATGCATTTGCCACCTCTGCATGACCTTTCAGTGACAGCTTCCTCATAGCCCATTTCTGGGGGAGACTGGCTATTCTGCTTGTCACCTCATCCCATTCTTATCCACCTGGAGGTCTGATATGAACCAAACCCCAAGCAACTTTACCGGTCCGTCCGTCCAGCAGCCAACACCACTGTTGGATAGCATGGATTTGACTCTCCAAGTGCTGAGCAGTAAGCCCATCAACTTTTCTGGGTTAAGTTTTGCTCCCGTCAACTTTTCCTATTCCTCCAATGATGTGCCAACCATCTCAGTTTCTGAAGTCTCCAACACCATCATGGTGATGTCATTCGCATAAGCTGACAGCCCTTCTGCATCCCAGTTGGAGCGGGATGCCCTGCAGCAGCTCCAGCGTCCACAGTAAAGGCTCAAGAGTCAATACGTACAGAAGGGAGGAGAGAGGACCAATCAGGAGATCTGAAATGGTTCTGAGAGGTGGCCATTAACTTTGACCACCGAACAGATGTCACAGTGCATTGCAATGATCCTACCTCTGAAGACTGGACTGAAGTCAGCTGCCTTGAGGACAGCCTCCAGGCGCTTCTCTAACCAAATCCTTGATAACAAGCACTAACCTCTTCATTAACACCTTGGCCAAAATCTTAAACTCTGTGTTGAACAGAGTTATGGGCCTGAAGTTATCTAATATGTCCCTCTTGTTTTTGTCTTTCCTTATCAGTGTCACTACACCCCAGCTCACAAAACTGGGAATATTCCTTTCTGCTGCAGGTTGCAGTAGAGCAGTTTGAGGAGATTGGAGAATAAATCTGGCATATTTACATAAAGCTCATACTGCAGACCATACAAACCGGAAGATTTGTGCCTCATGCAACCAACAAGAGCCTCCTGGATTTTGGCTGAAGTTATCTGGTTTTCGCAGCCCTCAGCATCAGCCATCAAGATAGGGGCTGCATTACCATCTCTGACCCACCACTTCCCCCAAACAATTGAGCAAAGTGCTGGTGAAAGGCCTCACACATCTGCCTGGAATCGCTCAGCTTGTGTTTATCAAAGACCAAGTCATAGTTTGTTACCGCGATGTGCCTCCACCACATGGGCTCATCGAACAGCTTTGGTCCTCTTGCTTCTCGGAGCATGTGCCTTAGCTCTGACAATGCAGCCTTCATGTTTTGCATTAAAGAAATGGTCTAATGCCATTCTCGCTGCTAGCACATCAGTTGCAATACCACTACAAATAACCTTGTCTAACTTAGCTTCTAGCTCCTCCTCCTTTCTATTTTCTTCTAACAATATTGATATTACTCTAATCTCTCTCTATTACTCTAATCCCTCCACCAACTATTGTTAACGACTCCTCTTGTCAACTTTTGCTTAACTAAATTGTTGACCCAGTCCCTGTAAGTCTTAAGTGCCGGAAACGACATGTTAGCTTCCGCTAACCAGCTTCCACTAACCAGCTGCTGCTGCCACTGTTGTTGTCTTTCGTGCTGTTGTTGTTGCCACTTCCACTACTACTACTACTACTACTACTACTACTGCTACCACTGCTATTGTTGATGTTTTCAAGCTGTTACTATGAGGTGGACTTTGTACTGTTCCACACTCATTTTTCTCCTCCTCTTTTCCTGTATTATTGCCAGTAACAGAGGGAAGAGGAGGGAAATCTTCAGCAGTCATCAGATCTATGGGAGAGGTAGTTTTTTTTCTTTTTCTCAATTCTTTCAAGACATGTTGCGTCATCTTCTTGAATTGTATTTGGTTAGATTAAATTAAATGCCCACTGAACTTATTTGGTGGGCCGAATATAGCTCCTCAAGGGTCTAAACAAACATAGAAAACCAGTCACAAGTTCCTGGTTTTTCTATTGACAACTTTGAACAAAATAAATAATGAAAAACAGCACCAAACTGGTGTAAATAAATGTTTTCAGTGTCTTGCTGAAAAACTCAACATGCAGCCCAGTCCGGGAATCAAACTCACAACCTCACGATTGTAAGCTAGACACTCAAACCACTGAGCCATGCACCTTCACACCGCAGTGAATAATACTAATAATGATAATGAGAAGAAGAAGAAGAAGAAGAAGAAGAAGAAGAAGAAGAAGAAGAAGAAGAAGAAGAAGAAGAAGAAGAAGAAGAAGAAGAAGAAGAAGAAGAAGAAGAAGAAGAAGAAGAAGAAGAAGAAGAAGAAGAAGAAGAATTAATAACAATAATAATAATAATGGAAGCATCAACAATGAGGTTTGAGAAATTTGGTGAAACTGGGATTGACATGAGAGTAGAACATGTCCAGAAAACTGCTTTATTGGGGACAGCAAGGATTTTGAGATTGGTAATTGGGTGTTAAGTATCGTGGGAAGAGAGACGCAGTAAGACCTTTGACAACAGGCTGGTGGTCACTCTTACAGAATTAACCAGAGAAAGTGAAATCGAGAACTCCAAGAAGTGAAATGAAAGTAGTAGCAGCAGCAGCACCACCACCACCACTAGCAGTAGTAGTAGTAATAATTCTATGCATACAATTTTTGTTTCTCATCAGTGTTGAAAGCTTTGCTGGTTCTCACTTCAGAATAGTGCTGTGTATTTAAATATTCAGATACTGTTTTTCTCTTTTGATTGGCCCGATGATTGTAGTTTGGACTAATGGTATCATATGCATGAATTTAAGGACTAGGCAAAATCGTTTGTTCACTTCTTACTAGTGTTAGACAAATTATTTGCATGTAGAATAACAGTATAAATACATTTTTAATTTGTTTACTTTTTCTCATCAAATTTCAGATGGTAGGTTATATTTCAATTTTGTTTTACTTATATCTCCAACATTGAAAACTTGCTAGCATTTCTGCAGTGTGACCATCCACTTCTCCCACCTATATAAGAAATCTTTATAAAGATTGTGGCAAAATAGTAAGTGATAGTAATGGTGAAATTGGTAGTGACAGTGATAGAAAAAATGGCAGTGTTAGTAAATATAATAAAGATGGTGGTAGTAGTAGTGATGAGGATGGTAATAATTATTATAACTAGAATAATAATAATAATAACATTGTTTATGTATTTGTTTTGCAAGATTCCTGATGTGAAATCATGCAGTGAAACAAATACTGTTATATATGGGAATGGTTATATTTTTTACCAATTAACTATAGTGCATATAGTTAAAACCAAGCAGTGACGGGGGGGGGGGGGGGGGGTCCTCAGTAGCATATTTTTACATGCTTTGTAGTATTGGTCTGGAGGGAGTGTCTAGTGAGTTTCCAGTGTTGGTGAGTGTATGTTGTAATGAGGTTTAAAATAAACATACTGATGGTCAGGTCAGCAGCAACTAAACCAACAAACCCACAAAGCACGCTTGGCAAAGTGGGTGATTGTTAGATACCCTGCAGAAAGAAAAACAAGACTCATCAAAGGGCAAATGAACTCATGGGAGACAACAGTCATCTGAGGAATATTTGACTTGACTACTATTTCTAGATGGTAGAATGACCATGGAAAAGATCCCTCCCTCTCAAGGATTTTCACAAAGGCATTATTCATTATCTTTGGTTATGTTCAACTTCTTTCAGAGAAAAGATACCATTGAAATATTTTATATTAACATAAGACAGAAAACGTGAAAATTTTGTTTGCATTTCATAAAGTTCTCAATTCTGATTATCCATGTTTTCCATCAGTTTCATTGTGTATTATCTTTTACCGTTTACTTGTTTCAGCCATTAGACTGTGGTCATGCAGGGGCACTGCTTTGAAGCAGTTTTAGTCGAATTAATCAATCCAGTACTTATTTTTTCTTTTTTTAAAGACTGGTACTTATTCTAGAGGTCTCTTTAGCTGAACTGCCTAAATTATGGGAATGTAAACACACCAATAACAGTTGTCAAGTGGTGATGGGGGACAATCACAGATATAAAGACACATGCATATATATGTATATATATTATATCTTCTTTTATCTTTTACTTGTTTCAGTTATTAGTCTACAGTTAAGCTGGGGAACCACCTTGAAGAATTTTCAGTCAAATGAATTAACCCCAAGGCTTATTTTCTTTTTAAGCCTGGTACTTATTTCAGCAGTCTCTTTTGCAGAACTGCTAAGTTACAGGGACGTAAACACACCAACACCAGTTCTCAAGTGGTAGTGGGGGACAAACACAGACACAAAAACACACACATATATATATGACAGGCTTCTTTAAGTTCTCCTCTACCAAATCTACTCACAAGGTTTTGGTCAGCCTGAGGCTATAGTTGAAGACACTTACCCAAGGTGCCACACAGTGTGACTGAACCCAGAACCATGTGGTTGGGAAGCAAGCATTTTAGTTATGGCTGGTCAGGGAGTTACCATTGGTTTTGCACCTATAAGAGCCTTAACAGTATAGGTGATTCAACAGATTGACTGCTGGAGGCACATAACCTCTCTACAACTAGAGATAGGAATACAGCCATGGTCAGTCAGAGTTGTGGAAAAATCCCAAAACGAAATACTTCTGAGTCACATTCCTTCTGGGCGAGATGGAGCTATCTCCCTTCGACAAGTTCCAGTTGCATCTAAAATGAGTCAGTACATGCATGATATATTTGCTAGTCAGCAAGCAGGGAATTTCTATGTTTCCAACACAAATTCCTTCTGATGAGAGCACTGACTAAACACTTTTGGAGTTTAAAAACCCCACCTCAACACCTGGGGTGTTGGATGCTTTCTCATCCAAGCAAAATTTACATCATCTTCTCCCATTTAAGGTATTGTGCAGGTTGTTCCAGAAGCTCTTATTTAATTTTGCATGGTGCACCCTCTAATTTTAAATGCCACATGTAGCTGGCCAAGGACATAATGTTGCGTCTCTCTGAGATTCTAAAAGAGGACCTGTGATTGTTTAGATGTTCCTTGAAGGTACTCTTCTAGTTACAAGTTATTTCTATGTATGTACCCCTGTGCTGGTGGTGCTGCTGCTGCTGTTACTGCTGGACATATTACTGGACTTATGTTGTTGTTACTGTTGGTATCATAGCCATTGCTGCTGTTACTGCTGAACACGGTGCTGGTGCTGCAGTTTTTGCTGTTGCTGCTGCCTTTGCTACCGTTGCTGTTCTTGCTGCCAGATGTGCTGCTGCTACCGCTGTTGTCACCACCACCACTGCTGCTATTATTACCAATGTTGCTGTTACCGCTGGACGCATTGTTAGTACTGCTGTTGTTGCTGCTGCTGTTGCTGCCATTACAGCCAGACACCACCACAACTTTGTAGACCATGACATCAGAGTTGCATCGACAACACACTGAGCACTTACTGTTAACCCTATATGAGCAACCTGCCTCTGTGCTAGGTTTAGGGGTGTTCACTATAATATTTTTAACACTGGGTGCACATCTGAAAGTGACCCTTAAGTTGTAACTATTAAACAATCGTCTGTACCTATGGGATTGTGTAAAGTGCTTGTCCACTAATCTGAGGAATATCTTTCTCACACAGGTCTTGACAATGAGGGAGAAGGATGGAGCAAACCAAATGACTTTAGAGTATCACTTCCTTTTGAGAACATTAGGCCCTGACATGGTCCTTAAAACCACCAGTTGCCAAAGCCTTATTGTAACAAGGGTTGCAGCAGCAAAAAAAAATTGAGGACAAGTTCAAAAAGTAACTTACTGATACCCTTCACTAGGTTCTTGAACACAATAGATGGGTGGCAGGATGTTGTGTTAATGCACCACAGCCTTTCATTTGGTTTGCAGTAGGCTCCTGTATAAACAGGTACCCAAATCTAGTGTAACATCTAAAAAGTTCACTATGGTGTAATTGCTGAGAAATGGGTTGATAAGATAATCGAGGTAGTCAGAGTCTGTGATAGAACACTTAAGCTTAGACTAGTGCTGCATCATGGGATAGCAACTCTTATCTCAGCCTATACTCCTTAGCCAGGGCTACCTGATGAACAGAAAGACCAATTTTATGACACCTACTTGCAGACCACCTCGTCAACGAATGACAGGGACCTTCTCTTTGTGGCTGGTGACTTCAATGGGCATGTTCGACAACATCCGGAAAGCTTCATTGTGTGAATGGTGGCAACGGATTTGGTACCCACATTGAGGAAGGAACCAGGTTGCTGGAGTTCTGTGATGCAAATTATCTTATGATCTGTAATACTAACTTCAGGAAACCCACCAGTCACTTGTTCACCTACCAGTCTGGTAGGCACACTAGTCAGATTGAATTCATTCTCACCAGGAAACGAGAAAGATGGCTGCTTATAATTGCCAAAACTTTCCCAGGTGAAGAATGTAACCCACAACATAGGTTACTTGTGAGCAACCTCAAGATCAGGGCTAAATAGCTGCCCAGAAGAAGACTAGTGTGGAAAAGAAAGGTCTGGAAGCTTAAGAATCCTCTGATTGGACAATGATTTAGAGATGTATTACTTGAAGCTTTTTATGAAATGGAGGAGGATATAGCGTCACATGGTGTGGAGGACAACTGGAGGTTCCTACAGGTTAACCTGTTCTGGGATACTGACCAAATCTATTGCTGGTACAAAATCTCCTCTTAACCTAAGGTGACATGGTGGTGGTACAATGTAGTTGACAAGGTCATTGGGAATAAAAAAACATGCCTGAAAGGACTGGAAGTGTGGTGGTAGCAGAGAATTGTATCAAATAGCCAGAAGGGAGGCTAGGAGACAGGTT
The DNA here is from genome assembly GCF_046866305.1 of Octopus bimaculoides. NCBI lineage: Eukaryota > Metazoa > Mollusca > Cephalopoda > Octopoda > Octopodidae > Octopus > Octopus bimaculoides. Next base: position 21,982,960 of record NC_142949.1, on the reverse strand, counting down.
TACTTAGCCAGAGGGGAAGCAGAAAAGAAAAGATTTGCAAATATTCTGTCATGATGACCAGAGACTTGAAATGTTTCAAATTGCAAGACAGTGTGTGAGAGAGAATCGCGATGTCATAGCATAGAAATATGTCCACGTGGATGATGGTTCACTTGCATTTAATGACGCTGCAAAGAAAGAGACTTGGAGACACCACTATGAGAGGTTGTTAAATGTGGAGAATGAACGGAAGAGAGAGAGTCTGCCAAATGTTGACCCAACTGAGGGACCAGTTATCCAAATTGACAGTTCCATGATAGATAAAGCAATTAAAGATATGAAGACAGGGAAAGCCCCGGCCCATCAAGAATCACTGCTGAGATGCTTAAAATATCTGGCGGTGTAGGCTATGGTCTCACCACCCATATAGATAACCAAGTGATACACAAAGGAGTCAATGACTAGTGTAGCAGCACCATAGTCAACTGCTACAAAGGTAAAGCTGAAGCCTTAGATAGAAATAATTACAGAGGTATCAAATTGCTGGATCAGGTGATGAAAGTCATAGAGAGGATCATAGCCCAACTAATTAGGGAGAGAGTTAGTATAGATGAGATGCAGTTTGGGTTCGTGCCAGGGAAAAGCACCACTGATGCTATATTTCTGTTAAGACAGCTGAAGGAGAAATTCCTAGCCAAAGATAAACCTCTGTACTTGGCTTTTGTTGACACGACACAGAGAAAGCCTTTGACAGGGTCCCCCATCCTTTATTTGGTGGTCAAAGCGGAAACTAGGGATAGATGAGTGGTCGGTGAGAGCTGTACAAGACATGTACAGGGATGCCGTCAGTAAGGTAAGGGTTGGCAATGAGTACAGTGAAGAATTCAAGGTACAAGTTGGGGTTCACTAAGGATCAGTCCCCAGCCCCCTCTTGTTCATCATAGTCCTCCAGGAAATAAGAAAGGAATTCAAGACAGGCTGCCCCTGGGAGCTCCTCTATGCTGATGACCTTGCTCTTATAGCTGAATCACTATCAGAACTAGAGAATAAGTTCCAGGTATAGAATCGAAGGGCCTTAGAGTTGATCTAGCAAAAACATAAGTATTAGTAAGCAGGAGGATGGACAAATCACAAATCCCTTCAGGTAGATGGCACTGTTTAATCTGTAGAAAAAGCATCGGTAGGAACTACATAAGATGTACCTGGTGTAAGCTATGGACACATAAGAGGTGCAACAATATCAGAGGAGGTTTAATGGGGAAGATAGTTTTCATGTGTGGAAGGGGCACAGGTTCAATATACACCAAAAATGTACAGAAAATAGATTCCATCACATGCCGGGGGGTAAAAAACTAGAAGTAGCCAATAGCTTCTGTTATTTAGATGATCTAGTCAGTAGCAGGGGTGGATGCTCGGAAAGCATAGCTGCTAGAATAAGAATAGGCTGGGCAAAGTTGAGAGAGCTCCTACCTCTGCTGATAACAAAGGGCCTCTCTTTCAGAGCGAAAGGCACATTGTATGATGCCTGTGTGTGAACAGCTATGCTACATGGCAGTGAAATGTAGGCTGTGACTGTTGAGGATAAGTGTAGGCTTGTAAGAAATGCAGTTAGTATGCTCTGCTGGATGTATAATGTCAGTGTGCATACATAACAGAGTGAGAGTGTCCTGAGAGAAAAGTTGGACATAAGAAGCATCAAATGTGGTGTGCAAGAGAGACGACTGCACTGGTATAGTCATGTAATGCATATGGATGAGGACAGCTATGTGAAAAAGTGTCACACCCTAACAGTGGAAGGAACTTGTGGAAGAGGTAGACCCAGGAAGACATGGGATGAGGTGGTGAAGCACAGCCTTCGAATATTGGACCTCACAGAGGCAATGACGAGCAACTGAGACCTTTGGAGATATGCCGTGCTTGAGAAGACCCGGCAATCCAAGTGAGATCATAGTCATGGCCAATGCCAGTGTCACCTAACTGGCCCATTTAAAAGCACCCTTAAATCGTTAGCTGATATGCTGTGCTTGTGAAGACCTGTTGAACTGAGTGAAATATAGTCATAGCCGATGCCAGTGCCACCTTACTGGCACCCGTGCCAGTAGCATGTAAAAAGCACTCACTACACTCTCGGAGTGGTTGGCATTAGGAAGGGCATCCAGCAGTAGAAACCTTGCAAAATCGGATTGGAGCCTGGTGCAGCCTCCTAGCTTATCAGTTCTCAGTCAAACTGTCCAACCCATGCCAGCATGGAGAGTGAATGTTAAAAGATGATGATGATGATATATATATATAATGTAACTAGACATTTTGCTTCCATCCACTGACAAGTAAATTCCTTTTGTTACCAAAATGGCTGCATGAGATCTTCAGGCATAGGTTGTTTGTAATTCTCATTATCTCTTTCTCACACACACACACACACACACACACACACACACACACACACACACACACACACACACACACACACATACTCAAAACACATAAAAATCAGAACTAATACACTCCCATAACAACTATGGATCAGGCACTCTCATGGTTATGTATGGGAGAAAAATGAAACCATAAATAAACATGCTGTCCATTTTGTTTGTTGACATGGTCAACACCACTAACGTTTTGCTCATAACCAGGCAGAAAGAAAATTTTATTTCCCCACTGTCTATATAGGTGAACCACACTTAAAAGGCAGTGTGGAGGAAATTAAGACATTATTACCAGAAACGTGGCACCACCGAACCCAAAGACTAAACAACATTGATTTTGCTGACAACACAATAATCAGATATTTTTATGTTCATGTAAGTGTATGTGTGTGAGTGTGTGTGCACGTGTGTGTGTGTGTGTGTGTGTGTGTGTGTGTGCATGCGCACGCGTGTGTATGTGTGTGTGTGTGAGTTTGTGTGTATAGAGAAGCTGTTATATTTATACAATAACACATGCACATGTAAATATATACATATACATATATCACTTGAATAATCGTCGATGCAAAACTCAGAGTAATGATTCAAGAAGCTGTTGTGTCTAATAAAGCAGATTAACTCTACTTTATATGTAGTGTATTTTTTTTTGTTAAATGGTAAACACAAGCATCCACTAGTCTACACACACACACAAATATTTATAGCCAGAAGGTGTGGCTGTGTGCTTCAGAACTTTGTTTCCAACTTATATTGTTTCAAGTTTCGTCTTACTGCGTAGCACCTTGGTCAAGTGCCTTGTATTATGGTCCCAGACCAACCAATGTTTTGTGCAATGGGTTTACTAGATGAAAACTGAAAGAAGCCTGTCATGTATACATATATATATATATATATATATATATATATATATATATTATTTACCATAGTCCTCCAGGCAATCACAGAGGAGTTCAAGACAGGTTGCCCCTGGGAGCTCCTCTATGCTGATGACCTTGCCCTAATTGCGGAGTCACTATCAGAACTAGAGGAGAAGTTTCAGGTGTGGAAGCAAGGTCTAGAATTGAAGGGCCTTAGAGTCAACCTAGCTAAAACCAAAATCCTAATAAGTAGGAAGGTAGATAAAACACAAACCCCTTCAGGTAGATGGCCCTGCTCAGTATGTAGAAAAGGAGTAGGTAGTAACTCTATAAGATGTACCCGGTGCAAGCTATGGACACATAAGAGGTGCAGCAACATCAAAGGCAGGTTAACTAGCAAGTTAGTTTTTGTTTGTGGCAGATGTTCAGGTGCAATAAAGACTGCAAACAAACAGGAAACAACTTCTATCTCATTCCAGGGTGAAAAACTAGAGGTAGTCGATAGCTTCCGCTATCTGGGCGACCAAGTTAGTAGTGGGGGTGGGTGCGCTGAAAGTGTAGCTGCTAGAATAAGAATAGCCTGGGCAAAGTTTAGAGAGCTCTTACCCCTGCTGGCGACAAAGGGACTCTCACTCAGAGTAAAAGGCAGACTGTATGACGCATGCGTACGAACAACCATGCTACATGGCAGTGAAACATGGGCTGTAACTGCTGAGGACATACGTAAGCTCGCAAGGAATGAAGCCAGTATGCTCCGTTGGATGTGTAATGTCAATGTGAATACCCGTCAGAGTGTAAGTATCTTGAGAGAAAAGCTGAACATTAGAAGCATCAGTTGTGGCGTGCAAGAGAGACGATTGCGCTGGTATGGACATGTGGTGAGAATGGAGGAGGATAGCTGCGTGAAAAAGTGCCACACCCTAACAGTTGAGGGAACCCGTGGAAGAGGTAGGCCCAGGAAGACCTGGGCTGAGGTGGTGAGGCAAGACCTTCGTACATTGGGCCTCACCGAGGCGATGACTACGGACCGAGACCTTTGGAAATGGGCTGTGCGTGAGAAGACCCGGCAAGCCAAGTAAGATCGTTGCCAGTGCCCCTGGACTGGTTCTTGTGCGGGTGGCACATGAGATGCACCATTTTGAGCGTGGCCGTTGCCAGTACCGCCTGACTGGCTCCTGTAGGATTTTCGAGCGAGATCGTTGCCAGTGCCCCTGGACTGGCTTGTGCGGGTGGCACATAAAAGACACCATTTCGAGCGTGGCCGTTTTCGTGCGGGTGACACGTAAAAGCACCCACTACACTCTCTGAGTGGTTGGCGTTAGGAAGGGCATCCAGCTGTAGAAACTCTGCCAAATCAGACTGGAGCCTGGTGTTGCCATCCGGTTTCACCAGTCCTCAGTCAAATCGTCCAACCCATGCTAGCATGGAAAGCGGACGTTAAACGATGATGATGATATATATATATATATATATATGAGTGAAAGGTAGACTACATGATGCATGTATACAAACAGCCATGCTACATAGCAGTGAAACATGGGCCATGACCACTGAGGACATGTGTAGGCTTGTAAGAAATGAAGCTAGTATGATCAGCTGGATGTGTAATGTCAGAGTGTAAGCGTCCTGAGAGAAAAGTTGGACATAAGAAGCATCAGATGTGGTATGCAAGAGAGAGGACTGCGATAGTATGGTCATGTGATGCGTATGCATGAGGACAGCTGTGTGAAGAAATGTCACACCCTAACAGGGGAAGGAACCTGTGGAAGAGATAGACCCAGGAAGAAATGGGATGAAGTGGTGAAGCACAACCTTCGAACATTGGGCTTCACAGAGACAATAACAAGAGACTGAGACCTTTAGAGATATGCTGTGACTGAGAAAGTGAGAAACACCATCCAAACATGGCCAATGCCAGTGCCTCCCCCCCCCCCGCAAATGGCTCCCATGCTAGTGGCAGGTAAAAAGCACCATCTAAACGTGGTCGATACCAGTTCTGCCCAACTGGCTCCTGTGCCGGTGACACATAAAAAGTACCCACTACACTCCCAGAGTGACTGGCATTAGAAAGGGCATCCAGCTGTAGAAACTTGCCAGATCATATTGGAGCCTAGTGCAGCCTCCTGGCTTGCCGGTCCTCAGTCAAACAGTCCAACCCATGCCAGCATGGAAAGCGGACATTAAACAATGATGATGATAATGATATTATTTTATTTGTTTCTATTTGTTTCAGTAATTTTACAACAGCCATGCTGGAGCTCCTCCTTTAGTCAAATAAATTGACCCCAAGACTTATTCTTTGTAAGCCTAGTACTTATTCTATCGGTCTCTTTTGCCAAACCACTAAGTCACATGGACATAAATACACCAACATCAGTTGTCAAGTGATGGTGGGGAGACAAACACAGACACACAAATGTTAAAAGAAAGTTTTCAACTCGTATATGCAAATAAATTAAATACACGTAATTCAAAAATATGCCTTGTGTAGCTTATTTTGTAACCAAAAAACAGGTACAGATTATAAACAATGAAAGGCTGATTTTGGTGATTCATTTGACAGAGAGCCAAGCCAATGATAAACCTAACCTTGGATCTTGAAAGTTTGCATGGATCCTGGCTCAGTTAAATCGCTTGTGGCTCCAAATGATGTCATCTGTAGTGCAGCATTGTATTGTATAATTTTGTTTTGGAAGTGCTTGAAATCTTGGTCAGATGATGACAACAGTTTCTTCAATGGCTCTAGAGGTTGGGGGATTGCAGGGAGTTTAACCTTTCCACCACTGCAGCACAGTGCAGGTGTCTCTCTCCAGACTACTTCTTTGCTTTACAATGTATGCATTCAGTTATCATTGCACCAATGGAAACTAGTGTCATCTGCATAATGAACTGCTGGATCATAATTGAAAGCTGCTTCAGAGAAATTGCTTCTTTGAGCTGTTGCAACTGCTCTTTGTTCTGCAAAGTGTAAGCATCTAGAGAAAAAAGTTAAGTATAAGAGGCAATAGATGTGGTGTTCAAGAGATGACTGCACTGGTGTGGTCATATGATGAGTATGGATGAGGACAGCTGTGCAAAGAAGTGCTGATCTCTAATGGTGAAAGAAGTTCCTTGTTCAATACTCGCTGATAATGTTTTAAATTTGGTCAAAAAAAATTATGAAGATTTCATCACATATGCTGGGGGTGTTAACAGAGAGCGTAAAAAATTCAAATTAAATGAATTAACCCTGGACATGTTCAAAGGTCTAATTTTTGTTCAAGGGTTAACTGCAAGCAAAGATGCAGATATACATTCCCAGAAATTAACAAAGTTAGAACAGGACCAAAAAATAACTCTACAGGCCATAGCAGAAGAATGCCAGAGGATTATAAATCTAAGACATGATCCAGATGAAACTGAAGAAAAAGATTGCTCTCATATTTGGGCATGTCAACTGGTAACCGATAAGAAAAAAAAGAAAAAATGTCAAGAACAAATCCATGTTAGGAGTGTCATGGTATACATTTTAAAAGTAACTGCCCATTTAAAAATAGAAAATGCTTCAAGTGTTGTAAGACAGGTCATAAAAAAATACACTGTAAAACAAAACCTGAAAAATGGCTCAACAGAAAAAATCATGTAAACAGGTTATTAATGATAGGAAATACGAACTAGCCTCAAAGGGAATTCGTGTATGTAAAAATTAATAACACAAGCATAAAGTTCCAATTGGATATGAGAAGTAATATCTCAATAATTAACACAGATATATGGAAAAAAATCAGGAGACGCAGATTAAAAGAAACTTCGAAAATTACACATGGTGTTTCAGGAAAAACATTATACTTTAAGGGCAAAATGTTAAGTGACATTACATTTAGTGGAAAACCTTGAAATCCAAAGTTTTTGTGTTGAATAATCCAACAAAATTATTTGGAACGGACTGGATGGAATTATTTAACTTACTGGACCTCCCTAAAAATCTTTTCTGTAAAAATGTGAATGGTTTTTCCACCAGTACAAATAAGTCGTCAGATGAACTGAAAAAAAATTAAGATTTTTCCTGAATTTTTGTTTGGTGAATTAGGTCTGTGCACCAAAACAAAGTTGAAGTTTTAAATAAAAGAAAATGCCATACCAGTATTTAAACTAAAATGAACTGTACTGTTTACAACATTAGAACAGATAATCTTAAAATTCGAGAGACTAGAAAAAGTTGGAGTTATCCAGAAAGTGGAATATAGTCAATAGACATCACCAAATGTGTAGTATGTTAAGAAAAAGAATAATAAAATCAGAGTGTGTGCTTATTTTTCCACTGGTTTAAATGAATGTCTTAAACTGTTCCTCAATCTGCTACCTACTCCAGAGGACATTTTTGCAAAATTAAAGTGGCAAGATATTTTCTAAACTGGATTTCTCTGATGCGTACCTACAAATTAGAGTAGCCGAATGCTCTAAATACATAACAATTAACACACACAAAAGGACTGTATAAATACAACACATTACCATTTGGCTTCAAAGTTGCACCAGCAATTTTTCAACAGATTATGGATGCAATCTTAGCAGACTGAATTTGCAATTCCATATCTGGATGATAAAAAGCGAATCTTGGACCAACTTGTAGAGCACATAAAATATGTTTGAAAAAATTTATGGCTTTACTTTGAGTGAAGTAAAGTGTGAATTTTTGTTACTGAAAATAAAATAAAATATTTAGGACAAATCATTGACAGAAATGGATGTTGACCAGATATGTCAAGGGCAGACAATTAAAAATATGCTCCCTTCAACAAATATAGTGACCTTACAAGCTCTTTTGGGACTTGCAAACTATTATCAAAATTATATTCCAAATATGCTTAAGGTAAGAGTTCCACTGAATAATCTATTAAAAAAAGATGTAAAGTGGAATTGGTCTGAAAATTGTCA
>NC_142949.1:21962281-21972281 GCF_046866305.1 Octopus bimaculoides | reverse complement strand
TAACACCTCCACTAACACAATGACCATCAACAGCACCATCCTCACCAATATAACCTATTAATACTACCAACACTGGCAACTTACTATTACCACTACGATTACCTTACCTTCATCACCATCACTATTATCATCAATATCAGAACTTTTGATTTCATTATTACAAAATACCAACCATCATCATCAAACCTCTATTCCATCTTCACCACCACCATCAATACCATCACAACACTACCAACTTAACCAACTAACATCAATACTGCCTGCACCGTTGAGGGTGTCTCTACATGGCTACTCAACTTGCTAGAAGTAGCAGCCAAATTTCCCTCAAGCCATACACTACTGACTTAAAAATGGCTACCTCAGCCATCACCAACATGGCTATCACCACAACTATCACTGTATCATGACCATCACCCACCTGTTCCACCACCACCACCACCACCACCACAACAGCTATTACCACACTCGAAAATATCCTAATTATCACCACTACCACCACAATACTATCACCACGAAAATTATCACCGTCACAACCAACACTGCCGCCCACCAATACTATTTACTAGCATCCTCATCAATACCATCACTGCTACCAAAAGCAGTAGCACCAATTTATCTCTACAAGGCCCTGAATGCAGTCTTGTTATCAGCAGCAACAACTTGCCCAAGATTATTATCTGGCACTCTCAAAGAAGACTGCAGATAGCATTAGCATCTACAGGCAGGTATTAGCATTACCATCATCATTATCAACAACAGCATCATTCCTCATCCTCATCATACTCTGCCTCCTCATCACCCCCATTATCATTTTCATAGCTATCCCTACACAGCCGCTGCACTTTGCAAGTGTAGGTTGCAACTTTAATGATGAGCAACCAAATTGCTTTGGTAAAAAGAAAAATGAATATATGTGTGTGTATTTCATGTGTATATATGTGCATTTATCTCTCTCTGTCTCGTTCTCTCTCACTCTCTCTTGCTATATTGCTATATATATATATATATATAGATAGATAGATAGATAGATAGATAGATAGATAAGATACATATATACTTTACAGTTAGACAAAGAGTGAAAGGGAGAGATATCTATCTTTCTCTCTCTCACTCTCTCTCTATACACACACACACACACACACACACATATATATATAAGAACACAAGTATAGATTCAAATGAGATCTGTAACTATATATATATGCACTGTTATATATGTAAGTATATGTGTACAAGATCTGATCAAAAAGTATCCGGACTGTTGCCATAGTAACAAAGCTAAAGCACACAGAATGAAGCCATTTGGCAAAGATTGACCTTGAACTCTGCTGTGCATGCGAACTAAGTTTTAATGTTCTAGCTCACTCCCACTGTTTACAGCAGTACTTGGAAGGAAGGTGTGTAGTGTGTGATCGTCGCATTGACCATGACAGAGAAAGTTGTCATGGTGATACCTGCTCAGAGGCCTACACAAAGTTGCAGAAAGTGTATGGAGAGAAGTGTATGAGCTGCACACAAGAGTACAAGTGGTTCAGACCCACAACCAGTAGAACAGAAAAATATTGCAGATGTGCATGCAGCTGTGAGGGAAAATTGTTGAATCACCATCCGTGAGTTATCATAGGATGTGCAGATTAGTTATGGTTCAGTTCAGTCCATTATCACTGAAGATTTGGGTATGAGACGCATGTCTGCTAAGTTTGTGCCAAAACTGCTTTCAGCTGACCAAAAAGACACTTGGGTTTCGGTTGCACAAGATCTTGATTTTGTTGAGAACACTGAAAACTTTTTGAAAACTCTGTGTAGGCCTCTGAGCAGGTATCGCCAAGCTTTTGGCAAAATTTGATGCAGATTCTCTGCTCAACTTTCACTGTCATGGTCAATGCAGTGATCACACACTACACACCTTCCTTCCAAGTACTGCTGTAAACAGCAGAAGTGAGCTAGAATGTTAAAACTCAATGCACATGCATAGCAGAGTTCAAGGTCAATCTGTGCCAAGCGGCTTGACTCTACGAACTTTAGCTTCATTACTATGGCAACAGTCCGGATACTTATTGATCAGACCACATATTTATACATATGTATATATACTAGAATGAAAAATGCAGGCACCAAATCATAGAATATTCTTAAGTATTGAACCTGGAAAAGTACAGAACAAGAAGGAAAAAATGGTAAAATATTGCTACTGAAGTTAGAATTTAAAAACTGAAGTAGTAATAAATGCCCTTTTGCATATTTTAATTTTACTCAATAGTTTAAGTTAAAATACTCAAGCTATATATTTTCAGTTTTAGTAAAAAAAACTAATTGCCTGCAAGTTTACACATTAAGAATTTAATTTTACAAATTTATATATTTAAAAAGTCATATAATTGCAATTTAAGCAAAATTGACAATTATAACTCTGAAGTCTTTTTTTTTAAAAGGCTAGAGTCATTTCTACAATTTTGTGCTCAATTTATTAATTAGCTTTCATTTTTTAAAATATCTTTCTAACTATAAATAGAAAATACTTTATCTAATAAAGGCACCCAGCACACTCTGTAAAGTGGTTGTCATTCAGAAGGGTATCCAGCTGTAGAAACCATGCCAAAACAGACCATTGGAATCTGGATAGCTCTCCTGTCAAATCATTCAACCCATGCCAGCATGGAAAACAGACATATGATGATGATGACAATGATGACGGCATGTATCACATCTCATCTCCTTCACTCACTCATTTCTGAGAGAGTCGCAAGGGCAGAATCCACAAGCACACCATCCACTGGTCCTGTCAAAAGCAACCATCTCCAATTGATCTGGCTGGTTCCCCAAGTGAGACCAACCTAGCTCATGGATGTTATCCAACCATCTTCTTCAAAATCTGTCCCTGGGTCTACTGCAGGTTGGTTTTGCTTGTAAAACCTGTCTAGTGATTCTTTCCTGGAACTCTCTTACCACACTGGCACAGGAGTGGCTGTGTGGTAAGAAGCTTGCTTCCCAACCACATAGCTCTGTACCAGTGTATTTGTGTATCAGTAAACAAAAATGCGTAAATATTTGGTAAATGACCAGTTCGTACCTCAGTGTGAAATAATTCTTTGCCAAAGGATTTTTTGAGTGCATTCAATGTAACTGACCTCCAAACCTGATGCAAGCCATTTTTTTCTGGAAAAGAAAAGGGTGGGGGTCAAAAAATTATTTCACAGCGAAATATTGGCAGGTCCTTTATCACAAATAGCTGTTATGTGGTAGTAGAGCATGCTAGAAATAGCAGCCAAATCTTTCTTTTTCTGGAGAAAGGAGCCGTTTACACGAGATTTCGATGTCACATTTGTTTAAAGTATGCGAAATAACCTGGAAAAGAAAAACAAACACCCACGAAACAAAACTCCATTGGTGGGAAACTCCAAGGTCCCCCACCCTTTCTTGCAGTGGCTTGCAGTGGACTTGGAGGTCAGATATGTTGAATGCACTCGAAAAAACTTGCGGAAAAAAATTATTTCACACCTAGGTACGAACAGGTCCTTTACGAAATATTTACCTAACCATGCTGAGAAGGAAGGTGTCAAATTACACTACAAGCAAAGAGTACTAGGTTAAGGCTATGAGTTTATAACCTGAGTGAAACTGGATCCTTCTGCTTGTAATTTTTATAACGTGGTTTTTGCATATGTCATTTTAGTGTTATACACTAATAACAGTGTGATATATAATACCATGGAATGGGGTACGCACCAACTGTCTCCACTTGATGTATTCCCCAATTGTTTGCCAACAACTGTAACCAATCCAAAACAACTCTCAACAAACTATAACAAGTTCTCAACAATTTCCTGTGACTCCATGAACTCACGAACGACACCTTTCAACTTCCTGTGATTTGTCATCTCTCACTCTCAATCAAACACTGCTAATTATAAGAGCTAGTCCATTCTCACAAAGGGGGTCATGATTCTTGCCATCTCCCCCTTTTAAGATTTGACTTCTGTAGGAAGTGCAAATTTTTTACTCTTTTATTCTTTTATTTGTTTCAGTCATTTGACTGTGGCCATGCTGGAGCACCGCCTTTAGTCGAACAAATTGATCCCAGGACTTATTCTTTGTAAGCCTAGTACTTATTCTATAGGTCTCTTTTGCCGAGCCACTAAGTTATTGGGATGTAAACACACCAACATCAGTTGTCAAGCGATATTGGGGGGACAAACACAGACACACAAACATATATCACCTCCCCCCTTTTTGAGATTTTAATTTCCTTAGATATTTTAATACTTCTTTCACTTAGGGACTATTTCTAGTCATTCTGTTTGTTTACATTATGTATTGCTGGGTCCTCCTAGGTTCAACCTCTTTTGGCCTTAGAATATCGAAGAAGTCATAACAAACTTCCATTGGTATTTCTTCTCTTTCTTTGATATGTTTAGTTTCCAAGTGGTTCAAATGTCATTTGTGCTCTCCTATTTGACCTTTTATTATGTACATCATACTGCCTATTCTTTTCGCCACTCTACCGTCCTCCCAACCTTGTTATCTCCCCCTTTCTTAGCTCTCCTGAAATAAGAATTTCTAACTTCCGGTCAGTCATTGTTATGATCGGCCATTATTATGATTGACCGTTGACTGAACACTATTCAATTTTTTTTCTCCGTGTTTTTCTCCTTGTCTCCGTATTCTTTCTGTTGAAGAGCGTAGCTCGAAACGTCAAAGACTTTCCGTATTCCCGAGCGTCATACTAATATATACTTTTGTTATTTACACCACCTGTCCTCGTCTGTTGTTATTATTTGTATATTCTCCCATATATATATATATATATACACACAACAGGCTTCTTTCAGTTTCCATCTACCAAATCCACTTACAAGGCTTTGGTCAGCCTGAGGCTATAGTAGGAGACATTTGCCCAAGGTGCCATGCAGTCGGACTGAACCCAGAACCATGTGGTTGGTTAACAAGCTACTTACCACACAGCCACTCCTATGCCTAATTGTTTATTTAATGTTTTTTTTTTTCATCACCTCCCCCCTTTTTGAGATTTTAATTTCCTTAGATATTTTAATACTTCTTTCACTTAGGGACTATTTCTAGTCATTCTGTTTGTTTACATTATGTATTGCTGGTCCTCCTAGGTTCAACCTCTTTTGGCCTTAGAATATCGAAGAAGTCATAACAAACTTCCATTGGTATTTCTTCTCTTTCTTTGATATGTTTAGTTTCCAAGTGGTTCAAATGTCATTTGTGCTCTCCTATTTGACCTTTTATTATGTACATCATACTGCCTATTCTTTTCGCCACTCTACCGTCCTCCCAACCTTGTCTTCCATTCTTATATATTTTGAAATGAACTTTATTTCCCACATTAAAATACTTTGTTGTGTTTCTTGGGTTTTCCCCATAAGTTCTTTTTGTAGATAACAATTTATCAAAAACTGATTTTATCTTCCAGGCCACTTGCCTGAACAGGTGTTTGAGTTAGATGTTACCCTGTAAACCCTTAAGAACTGAGTTAGCACTGCATCATTACCTAATTCATTTCCTGATTTTTTTTTAGTGCTCACTTAAATGCGTCCACAAATCTTTCTGCTTGCTCATTTGATCTTGGGTGGTATGGCAGACTAGATATGTGATTGATTGTATACCTCTCACAGATATTTTAAATTCGTACTCTGAAAACTGCACTCTGTTATCCGATACTATGGTGTCTGGGATATCGTACCGTGTAAAAAGTTCGTGAAGGAATTTCGCGGGTGGTGACTTTGCTGCAAGAGCACAACCTCTGCAGGATTTGACCAATTGTTTAATATCACAGTCCATAGTAGGCCAATACATGTAACTCCTCATTACTGATTTCATTCTTGAAATCCCTGGGTGTCCTATATGAAATTCACTTAATATATGCTTTTGTAGTGCAGTTGGTACTACAACTCTTTGTGCGTACATCAACACACTATCACACAGAGAAAAATGGTTCACATATTTTTATTTTCTTTTACCTTCAACGTTTCATCTTTGCAATGAATTTGTCATTCTCCGATTTTAATTTTATATCTTAAACAGTTACTGGCATCTCCTGAATGACATTATACAAAATGTTTTTAATTTCATTTTCCACTCGCAATGCAACAATCATGGTCTTTGAATAGTTCTGTATCTTTTGGAATTAGCCTTGATAAACAATCCATATGGCCTAACTTCTTGCATGACATATGCTCCATCTTAAAATTGTAATTCAACAATATTGTACCCCAGCATTGTAACCTATTTGCAGTGTGGATAGGAATTCCTTTCTTTGACACCAAAATTGATAATAATGGCCGGTGATCAGCTTGTAACTGAAAACTTCTATCATGCAAAAATCTGTGAAATTTCTTCATGGCAAAAATGATCACTAGAGTTTCTTTCTCTATTTGACTATAGTTTTTCTGTTATCAGAGAACATATGGCATGAACCACCGTCTTCATATTACTGTCTTTATATTTGTGTAGCATTACTGCTCTTTTGCCATATTCAAAAGTGTCAGAAGCTACAACAATCACCACTACAGGATCAAAATGAGTCACCGACAAATCCGATATATTTTTTAATATCGTCAAATGCCTTTTGACAATTATTTGACCAATTTCACTTTACATCCATTTTTAACTTGGTATATAATTTTGACAATAATTCACTAGACCTAGAAAAGCTTGTAAGGTTATGTTAGTTGGAAGAGGCATATTTTTAATTGTGTCTGCCCTCAACAGGTCCAGTCATCATCCATTCCTGATGATAATTTGTCTTAAATATTTAATTTTAGGTAAGAAAAATTCACATTTTCCTCACTCATTGTGAAACTGTAATCTCTTATTTTACCAAAAATGCATTTTACATGCTCAACATGCTGATCACAAGATTCACTTTTAATTAATATATCATCCAGGTATGGAATTGTGAATTCACAGTCCACTAACATTGCATCCATAACTTGTTGAAAAAGTGTAGGTACGACCTTTAGACCAATGGTAATCTGTTATATTTATATAGTCCTTTAAGTGTATTCACTGTTAAGTATTTTGAGCATTCCTTGTCTACTCTAATTTGTAGATATACACTGGAGAGATCCAGTTTCGAAAATATCTTGCTCTCGTGTAACTTCACAAAAATATCCTCCGAAGTAGGTAGCGGATAATGACACATTTTCAGACATTTGTTCAAGCCAGTGGAAAAATCAGCACACACCCTGATTTTGTTATTCTTTTTTTAATATACACTGTTGGAGCTGCCCATTTTGCATATTCCACTTTGGGGATGACTGTAATTCTTCATTGACATGTTTTATCACAGCAAAAGGTGTCATTCTTTTTGGTTTGAACACTGGCATTGCATTTTCCTTAATTTCAAAACATGCCTCAGTCTTGGTACACAAACCTTCTTCAATTCATCTGGCGCTTTATTCTTACTGGAGGAGCAATCATTTAAATTTTTACAAAACAGATTTATGGTGAGGTCCCATAAATCAAACAACTCGATCCAGTCAAAACTGAACAAGTTTGTAGCATTTTTTAACACAAACACTTTTTGCTTTACAGGTTTTACCATGACATATAATGTCGCTTACCATTTCGCCTAAGAAGTGTAATCTTTCACCTGTGATGTCTCTTGCACTTTTCGATATTTTCTTTAATGTAGGTTTCCCAATTTTCTTCCACATATTGAAATGTCTCTACTTGTATCTAGTTGTAGTTTCACATTTCCATCATTTATTTTTACATACACATACTTACTTTTTTGGTGTTGTCACGACTTTCCATTGAGCAAACTATTTTAGAAGAATTTTTTTTCCGACCTTTTGTGCTTCGCTAGGCAGTGCAAACTTTTATGTCTTATTTTTTGAAAACTAAAACATTTCCAAGTTTTAAATGGACAGTCTTCCTTAAAATGCAGACTTCCACACCCATGGATTTGGTCATAATATTCTTTTTTCTTTATTTATTCCCGGTCAACAAGACTGTACTTGAGAGAAATTTTTTCTTCAATTTTCTTTACATCCTGTTGCATATTGATAATTCTTTGACATTCCTCTGCTACTGCCTGCAGGATTAAATTCTGGTCCTTCTATTCTAGTTTTGTAAGAATCTGTGCATGTATTTCTGCATCTTTGTTTGCCGTCAAACCTTGCACAAAGATGAGACATTTAAACATGTCTGGAGATAATTTCTTCAGTTTAAATTTTCGCACATTCTATTTATGATTCTGGTATAATTGACAAAATCTTCATCCTCTTTTTTTTCAATCACTCCCAGAGCGTTAAACAGGGAACTCTTATCGTTGAACATTTTGGATAGCAATTCAATTGTTTCTTCGAAACAAATTTCTCTTGTTTTTTTTAGGTAAGATAAAATTACAGTATTTTTCATATTCTGAAGGACCTAATTTCCATAACAGTAGTCTCACTTTTTCATCTATCTAACACTTGCAATTTCCCTTGAAGATTGCTTCTTATCTTCTGAAGTACACCAAAAGAGTTAAACCCTCTTCTAGATTATAACTAAATTCAGTTAAAGCATTCACTATGCCATCTGGTGAAAATGAACTTGTGGTGTTTCTCGACTTCAACATCAGCTCCAGCAACTGATTGTGTTGTAATTGTTGCAGTTGTAGTTGTTGGTGCAACTCTTGTTGCTTTTGCAACTGTTATATGTCAAGTAATAGGTCTTCCATAATTAACAAATTTTTTGTATCATAAAAAATTTTATCAACTTGTCACAACTTTCATAACATGATTTCTGCATATGTCACCTTAGTGTCATGCACTTATAACAGTGTGACATACAATACCACAGAACAGAGTAGACACCAACTGTTTCTACTTGATGCATTCCCAAATAGCTTGCCAACAACTGTAACCAATCTAAAACAACTCTCAACGAACTATAACAACTTTTCAACAATTTCCTGCTACCACATGAACTCATGAACGACACCTTTCGATTTCCTGCAATTTCTCATCTGTCGCTCTCAGTCAAACACGCTGCTACTTATACGAGTTCTCACAGGAGGTGTCATGATTCTCACCATAACGACAACAACAACAATAATAATAATAATAATAATGGTGGTGGTGGTGGTGGTGGTGGTAGTAATAACAATAACTACAAGAATAAAAATAATACTAATAATGAGAATATTATTAACAAATACTATAATATTATTCTGCTTGTTCCTGCACTCCTGCCTGTTTCATCTGTGTTTCACTTACGTGAAAGGAGGTTATAACTCAAATGTAGAAATATAGGTAGAGAGAGAAGAAGGGAAGAAAGAGAGACAAAGAAAGAAACAAAACAGGAATAGTTGAATCAGTGAAAAATTAGAAAAGGAAAATGTGAAAGAGAGAGAAAGTCTATATTATTAGAGAGAGGGGGGGAAGAGAGAAGGTCTGCATTTGTGTGTTAAAAGGCACAATTGAAATGACACAATGTCATGAAAATCTACAAATTTAGGCTTTAAAAGATATATCGATAGTTAAATTAAAGTGAAATAACCTTGGTTAACAAACAGCTGTGGATGTAACGCTTTTATCTTTCATGTGTTCTAGACCAATACCTGTGGCCATACTGGAGCACTGTTGTAATTCATTTATTTTCTTTATTTTGTTATTTGTTTTAAATGCTTATTGATATTATGAGAGTAGACAAATACAGAAGAGTAGGTAGGTAGGTAAGTAAATAGGAATGTAGGTAGATAAGGAAAAAGGTACGTAGGTACATATGTACTTACATACACAGGTAGGTACATAGGTAGCTAGGTAGGTAGAGAGATATGCAAATAGGTAGTTTGCTGAACTGAAATGAAACGAAAAATAATGAAAATAATCTCAATTGGTAAATAACTTGGACTGGGTCTTGGTGGTAGTTGGACCATGAAAAGTATACACTGAATGGAATACTTTTTCTGCTGATCTTATCCTAATGGAATAGTATATATACACACACACATATATATACATACATATATATATACATATACTTA